>NC_083243.1:200506977-200515534 GCF_032191835.1 Heteronotia binoei
TAGGGTTAGGGTTAGGGTTAGGGTTAGGGTTAGGGTTAGGGTTAGGGTTAGGGTTAGGGTTAGGGTTAGGGTTAGGGTTAGGGTTAGGGTTAGGGTTAGGGTTAGGGTTAGGGTTAGGGTTAGGGTTAGGGTTAGGGTTAGGGTTAGGGTTAGGGTTAGGGTTAGGGTTAGGGTTAGGGTTAGGGTTAGGGTTAGGGTTAGGGTTAGGGTTAGGGTTAGGGTTAGGGTTAGGGTTAGGGTTAGGGTTAGGGTTAGGGTTAGGGTTAGGGTTAGGGTTAGGGTTAGGGTTAGGGTTAGGGTTAGGGTTAGGGTTAGGGTTAGGGTTAGGGTTAGGGTTAGGGTTAGGGTTAGGGTTAGGGTTAGGGTTAGGGTTAGGGTTAGGGTTAGGGTTAGGGTTAGGGTTAGGGTTAGGGTTAGGGTTAGGGTTAGGGTTAGGGTTAGGGTTAGGGTTAGGGTTAGGGTTAGGGTTAGGGTTAGGGTTAGGGTTAGGGTTAGGGTTAGGGTTAGGGTTAGGGTTAGGGTTAGGGTTAGGGTTAGGGTTAGGGTTAGGGTTAGGGTTAGGGTTAGGGTTAGGGTTAGGGTTAGGGTTAGGGTTAGGGTTAGGGTTAGGGTTAGGGTTAGGGTTAGGGTTAGGGTTAGGGTTAGGGTTAGGGTTAGGGTTAGGGTTAGGGTTAGGGTTAGGGTTAGGGTTAGGGTTAGGGTTAGGGTTAGGGTTAGGGTTAGGGTTAGGGTTAGGGTTAGGGTTAGGGTTAGGGTTAGGGTTAGGGTTAGGGTTAGGGTTAGGGTTAGGGTTAGGGTTAGGGTTAGGGTTAGGGTTAGGGTTAGGGTTAGGGTTAGGGTTAGGGTTAGGGTTAGGGTTAGGGTTAGGGTTAGGGTTAGGGTTAGGGTTAGGGTTAGGGTTAGGGTTAGGGTTAGGGTTAGGGTTAGGGTTAGGGTTAGGGTTAGGGTTAGGGTTAGGGTTAGGGTTAGGGTTAGGGTTAGGGTTAGGGTTAGGGTTAGGGTTAGGGTTAGGGTTAGGGTTAGGGTTAGGGTTAGGGTTAGGGTTAGGGTTAGGGTTAGGGTTAGGGTTAGGGTTAGGGTTAGGGTTAGGGTTAGGGTTAGGGTTAGGGTTAGGGTTAGGGTTAGGGTTAGGGTTAGGGTTAGGGTTAGGGTTAGGGTTAGGGTTAGGGTTAGGGTTAGGGTTAGGGTTAGGGTTAGGGTTAGGGTTAGGGTTAGGGTTAGGGTTAGGGTTAGGGTTAGGGTTAGGGTTAGGGTTAGGGTTAGGGTTAGGGTTAGGGTTAGGGTTAGGGTTAGGGTTAGGGTTAGGGTTAGGGTTAGGGTTAGGGTTAGGGTTAGGGTTAGGGTTAGGGTTAGGGTTAGGGTTAGGGTTAGGGTTAGGGTTAGGGTTAGGGTTAGGGTTAGGGTTAGGGTTAGGGTTAGGGTTAGGGTTAGGGTTAGGGTTAGGGTTAGGGTTAGGGTTAGGGTTAGGGTTAGGGTTAGGGTTAGGGTTAGGGTTAGGGTTAGGGTTAGGGTTAGGGTTAGGGTTAGGGTTAGGGTTAGGGTTAGGGTTAGGGTTAGGGTTAGGGTTAGGGTTAGGGTTAGGGTTAGGGTTAGGGTTAGGGTTAGGGTTAGGGTTAGGGTTAGGGTTAGGGTTAGGGTTAGGGTTAGGGTTAGGGTTAGGGTTAGGGTTAGGGTTAGGGTTAGGGTTAGGGTTAGGGTTAGGGTTAGGGTTAGGGTTAGGGTTAGGGTTAGGGTTAGGGTTAGGGTTAGGGTTAGGGTTAGGGTTAGGGTTAGGGTTAGGGTTAGGGTTAGGGTTAGGGTTAGGGTTAGGGTTAGGGTTAGGGTTAGGGTTAGGGTTAGGGTTAGGGTTAGGGTTAGGGTTAGGGTTAGGGTTAGGGTTAGGGTTAGGGTTAGGGTTAGGGTTAGGGTTAGGGTTAGGGTTAGGGTTAGGGTTAGGGTTAGGGTTAGGGTTAGGGTTAGGGTTAGGGTTAGGGTTAGGGTTAGGGTTAGGGTTAGGGTTAGGGTTAGGGTTAGGAAAATAAATTTTTTTTTTTTTTTTTTTTTAGGAAAATAAATTTTTTATTAAAATTAACCATTCTACATACTTAACTATTGAACTATATAAGTATCAAAATTTTGTATTACAAAATAAAATTGAAATTGAAATTAAAATTTGATACATTGCTATTAAAGTTTGATACATTAATACATTGCTATTGTGTGCATTTCAAATTATATACATTGGAAGTAAACATATTTACATTATATTCATATTATATTCATTGATATTATATGTATTTAAATCATATACATTGAATCATGTATATTATACATATTAATGCAAATTTACAAAACAAAATAGATAAATTTACGAACCAAATTTACAAAACAAATTTACAAAACTGATTTACAAAACAATAAAACACACTTTCGAGCATTATTACCACTTTTACAACCCTTATATACCTTATATATCTTAGATACATAATACTCATTTTGTTTTAAGAACCTATACTTCTACAAACAATCTGACACAAAGGAAAATAAAAAATAGAAAAGGAAAGGGGAAACCACATCTTAAGGAACGGGAGGGTTGACCTCCCTGTACCACCTCCACCTGTTCAGCCAGACACTAGGCTTCAGTATCCTCTCCTCCCACCGTCTCACATTGCCTAGGTAGGTAATGACATACCGAACAGTGTCTTTTAGGGTCACCCCTTGCTTCGAGCATGCCTCCTGTCTCCTGTTCCTCATCACGCTACTGATAAAAATCAGATTTAAGAGGCGAACTATCGACCAAGGGGTTTTCGTCATGTTCCGTTCCACGGGTCCCCGTTCCCTTCCGTGCGGTCCCCATTGCTCCCCCGGGCTCCCGTATCCACCCTCCGGTTCCAACCCAGAAACTATGGTCTCCCACGTCTGGAAAATCAAAAATGGCCATCTTAACTCTCTTGCTACCCCCGCCCATTCTTTCTTGACCGCTATGCATTCCTTCACGGCGTGGGGGATGGTTTCACAGGCACTCTGATTGAGACTCTGGCAGATCACTCTGGGACACCGGCGTTGATCCTCGTTCATTCCGAATCTAGTGGCTCCTACGTGTAGAATCTGGTGGTAAGCCCTCCAGCGCAGATCCCTAAGCGCGTATGGCACAGTGTTGTCAGCGAAAGTTGGAATGGGCGCCGTCTGTTCTCTGAGGTAGAGCGACAAAGTGATCTTGAGGTACCTCCCCTCATCGTAAGGAGTCAGTTTACTACGACGCAGGACTTTCCAGTATAACTTTCCAGTGGATCCTTTTGCCCCCGGGTCCGCCTCTCCCACTTCCGAAGCCTTAATCCGATGTTCTTGGACCCCTTTAGCCACCTCCACCATAAAATCCGACAGCCCTCTTTTTGCAGATGCCGTGAGACGGTAGGGAAAAGAATCCTCTTTCCACCAGTCCTGTGCCCACCTTGTAGTCTTCCAACTACTAAAGAAAAACATCCTGGCGTAGGCCTCCTGAGTCACGGTTGTGGATGAATTAGATTTCCAAGTGCCACAATTAAAAAGAAGAAAAATAGAAAGAAACCACAAACCAATCTCTAAAAGTCCCAAGCCACCCTCCTTATGTTTTTTAAAAACTACTACCCTGGCAAGGGGGAAATTAACGGTCCCAAAGATCCATTTAAAAACTGCCCTGGTAACTACTTTCATAATAGGTGCCGGAGGGGGGTAAATCGCAGCCAGATAATTTCCCGCCGGGATACAATAGGTTGTAAAATATTGTATCTTCTGACCGGTAGTCAGCTTCCAGAGCCTCCATTTCTCTAACTGTTCAAAAACCCGCCGCTGCCATAGCATCCAATTCTCTTCCCAACCATTGGGCTTCAAAGTAAACAGGACACCCAGGATCTTTACCGACTCGACGTCCGTCGTCGTTTCCGTCCGTAGTTGCATCCGTCCCAGAACGTTCTTTCCTTCCTGTGACTCTTCCTCTAACACCATTGGGGTAGCGTTCATGTTGCCAGTCGCTCCATCCAGGTTATAGATCTTACTTTTGAGGTGGTTAATTTTGGCGCCGGACACCGCTTCGTAGTTATGCAGATGGGTTCTCACACGAGACAAGTCCTGCCTTCCTCGGAGCAAAACATAACAATCGTCTGCGTGCGCCAGACTCGTGATCCGATACGCCGGACACTCGGGAGGTGACATCCCCTCGATGTTTTCGTCCCTCTGAATGGCCCTGAGTAAAGGATCTAATGTAAGCACGTAGAGCAAAGGGCTCAAAGGGCATCCCTGCCGAACGCCAGTGAAGACCGGGAAGGGAGGGGTTAGGCAACCTTTGATACTTGGCATCACTCGAGCGCCTGTATACAAAGCCTGAAGGAGATCAGTCAGAAGCTCAGGTACCCCATGGTGACGTAATATCGACCACAGATAGCTATGGACCACCCGATCGAAGGCCTTACTTTGGTCCAGTTGCAATAGGCATAGATGTTTTTTCTGCCGATGCAGCTGTTCGAATATCTGCCGGAACAGACAGGTGGTATGCGCCATTCTTCTTCCGGGTACCGAACTCGTCTGGCCGACCTGCACCCATCTATCCGCCACTCGTTTTAGCCTGTTGTTAATGGCTCGTGTCAAAATCCTGTAATCCACGTTGTTCACCGTGATTGGTCTCCAATTGGTAATTAAGGTAGAATCTCCGTTCTTATATAACAGGGTCATAGTTCCTTCTAAAAAGCTGCGTCCTACCTTCGTGCGTTGCAACATGGTGTTAAAAACTTCCGTCAGGATAGGAACGAAGTACTCTTTTAGGTTCCTGTAGAGCCCGTAGGGAAGGCCATCGGGTCCCGATGCAGAGCTACGTTTCCCATCTCTTAACGCTTCAATGACTTCCTCTTGCGTAAAAGGCTGGGAAAGGCTATCGAGCTCTTCCTGCTGTACTACTTGGCCCTTACCCAGGGTCGCTTCAAGATACGCGCCAATACGAGTCTCATCCGAAAGATCTTCTGGTGTAGCATAAAGTTTACGATAGAACCGAGAAATGACCTCCGCCATTCCGATCGCATCCCGTTTCGGTTCTTCGGTTACCGTTTCCCGTAATGCCGACAGGGGTTGGCATGAATGAGGCAATCGGTCTTTCTGCCATTCACCCTATCGGTCTTTCTGCCATTCACCCTTTTGAATCAACGGTCCCGAAGCTCTGGCCACCCGGCATAGGTTTCGCCGCCGTCGCTGGGTAAGCTGGTAACTTTTAATGATTTCCTGATTGTGCCGTAATTTATCGTTGTCCACCTGCCAACCTTTATCCATCTTCCATCTTGCCGCGAGGACGTGTTGTATGGCTCGATGGTACCGGTTTAGCTCGTAGCTGGCGTGGACGCGTTTGGCTCTGGTCGAAGCATGTTTGATAGCGACTTTCAACCTTTCCCACCACTCCAGAATGTCTATTCCTGGTCGGAGTCGTTTGAAATATTCAATAGTCAAAATAATTTCTGGCTCCATGCGGAAAGTCCGAAGGTCCATTTCCCTCAAACGCCACCGTGACCTCAGCTTACTGTTTTCGGATTGGCCCGTGAGGGAGAAAGACAGAGACAACATGGCATGGTCTGACCAAGGAGTAACTAGGATTCGGCATATGGTGGGGGAAAGCCCCGGTGGTGCCCAAATACGGTCCAAACGGCTTGCCACCAATGGATGGAAGTAAGTCATTTTACATCCCAGTTCCACCTGAAACCGTTTCTGAAAAGTCCCCCTGTGATGGGTGGGAAGGTAATCTAGTTCTCCCTCAATTTCAAGTCCCGTATCAACCAAGTTAAGCCTATCCTTCAATAGGCTCCTAAGTTTTCTCTCTTCAACTGTAAGCGGTTTTGACGTGGTTGTAGCAGGAGTTCGGAAACTAATTCTGTCTCCTTGCTCCGATCTGACGTTGAAGTCTCCCGCTACAAGAAGAGTCCTTCCTGAATTGACATAATCCTCTAAAGTCTGCCACATGGTGCGTCTATGCGCGCCAAAAACAGGAGCATATAAAGCGCAAAGTCTAAATTTAGTCTCTGGGTTTCCTGAAGATACTTGCAAATTAAAATCTACAATTAACAAATGACCCGGGAGAGCTTCTATCGTCCGGATTACGTGCAGGTCTCGTCTTTGCGCAAATAAAACGGCCACCCCCCCCACTCCGTCCTCTGTCTTCAGACTCCAACAAGAAGGTCCCCAGGTCCAAGCTCTCTGAGCTGCGCTCCTTTCTCGAGGGGATCGGATATTTGTTTCTTGAAGTATGATGATATCTGCCCTTACTTTACTACAATGGTAGTAGATATCCTCTCTCCTGGGCGCCTGGCGCAGCCCTCTGCAGTTCCACGTGATAAGTGTTAAATCCATAATTGTTATTGTAAAAAGGTAAAAACGACAAGAAAAAAGCCTTAAAAGGAACGGAAAAATAGCTCTCTGTGAGTTTAAAATAAAAATGTTGGAATACGTAATGCACAAATACAACTAAGTTCGAAATCAAAAGTTACATCCAGTTATTTATTTACTTATGATTCACATAGTTCTCTGTAGAGTCAATACCCACCTAACTTATGAATTTCTCGAAGTTATTACTTTTTACTCTTAACTATTCTCTATTTCCACCCCCTCCTGTGAAGCTGGAGGTGTGGCCTTACTGTGTGGGAGTGTGGCATCCTCAGGTTCCTGAAGTTTAAATGGAGGATGGTATCCGTGTAAAAGTTCTCGATTAGGAGGAAGAAGAACTGAAGATGTGCTCGATGGAGAGTCTTCTTGTTCTGTACTCGGAGTTCCCTTTGCCCATTCCATCTCTTCGGCTTGTTCCTTCTCTTCATCCACCTCTCTCGTTTCGCTTTGTTTGGGAGATCGCTGTTCTCGATTCTCTTCCTCTACCTCCATTTGTGGTTCCTGTTCCTGTCTCCCCTCCTCCGTCTCCATTCCTACTTCCGGGATGTGGGTGTCTGATTCCATCTGCACCTGCGCCTCACCCGACATTTGTGATCCTTCTCCCTCGTCGTCGACAGGTTGGCTTTGCTGGTCTCGCCTTTTATCTAGTTCACAACTTATAATTGCGATCCTATCTCTCAAATACAGTTGTTTTCTCTTTAAGCGTGACTCGATATCTCCAGAAGCGCCCATCGCAGCCAAACAGTCATCCGTCACCGCTTGGTAGCTCCGCTTCGTATCCTGAAGTAAGCGTTGTAATTCGTCTTCTGTCATATCCTCCATAGTATGGTGATTCCTTTTTGGCGAACCGCTCTTGGACTTCTGTTTCTCTTTTTTCTTCCACTTCTGTTCCTCCCCCTTTCTGCTTTGTGTCTGGCCTAGAAAGTCTCCCTGCCTGGTTGGAGAAACGAGAACGGACTCTTTCTCTATGTTTACCCCTTCTACTTCTGTTCCCGACACCTCTTCTACTCGACTCAATAGATCAAAGCGGTTGCTTCTCTGCACTGTAGCCATTATAGGACTATATATCCCCTGTTTCACAATACCTCTGGCTTGTCTATGGTTCGACCTGACTACTTCTTGCCATCCTTCGGCAGTAGGATCGGGTCGTTTGGTGCCACTCTCCCCCTCAGTCAGAGAGGATGAGGGTGTTACGGTGGCCACCTCAGAGGGGTTCACAGATATGTCCTGAGTAGTTGTATACAGATGAGGATGAGTGCGAATGAGTTTTTGATACGCACCGGGATAGGTCCTGTTGTAATACGATGAAGGACAAAGCAGATAGGTATGTCCCGGCCGGTCACAAAAATTACATACGATGCCAACCGGACAACGAATGGAGTCGTGACCCCTCTTGCCACAGGCAGCACATAAAGGTGTAGTACAGAGTTGCCTGACGTGACCAAAGCCCCCACACTGAAAACAAGCTGGGGGTTGGCCACTGTATCTCGTGACTCCCCTATCGCTTCCCAGAAAAAAATATTTGGGCAGATGCTCCAGATTACTCCTATGGTCTCTGTGTAGGGCTACCACTGCCTTATACTCCCCCGTCCAAACCCCCCACGTGTTAAGAGATTTTCTCGGGGGCATCAACACTTTACAGCGTTTCTGTAACCAGTCCTCTACATCTGCCTCAGGAATATTTGTTGTCCTAAAAGCTATAGTCAAAACCCTCGATTCACCTCGGAAAAGGGGGATAACGTCATAGTCCTGTAAGGGGCCCGCGGACAAACGTGTAAGTTCCCGGAGCCTCCCCCAAAATTTTTGATACGCCCTTTCTGAGATAAAACAGACATCGGTCTCGCGGAACCCCGGTGGCATAATCAAGGCCAAAATATCTTCCTTTGAAATATGTAAAAAGTTTGTCAAAATGTCACCCATTATGTGCTCCTCAGTCAGCTTCTCTGGGTCTAACCCTTTGTATCTGAACCGTACGACGAATCGTTGTCTCGGATCGTAGTCCTGTTCCTCCCCTCTTTCGCCAAAGAAGGCTTCTAAAAATTTCTCATCCTCTAATCTCTCTTTGTCATAATCTAGCATCCGACGGGGGGGTTCTCTATGCGTCTCCCCTTCTTTCTCTCGCTCTGCCTCCCCAGACTTTCTTTGAACCCTCTTCACCGTCTGTGCGTATGACCTTATTTGT
>NW_026799980.1:0-141901 GCF_032191835.1 Heteronotia binoei
AGTAGTAGAAGAAGATGTTATTGGATTTATATGCCGCTTTCACTCTGAATCTCAGAGTCGCAAAGTGGCTTACAATCTCCTTTCCCTTCCTCCCCCACAACAGACACCCTGTGAGGTAGGTGGGGCTGAGAGAGCCCTCCCAGAAGCTGCCCTTTCAAGGACAGCTCTGCGAGAGCTGCGGCTAACCCAAGGCCATTCCAGCAGCTGCAAGTAAAGGAGTGGGGAATCAAACGCAGTTCTCCCAGAGAAGAGTTTTTCTTTATGTAGCCACAGTGAAGGTTTGCAGTGTAGAATAGCAATTAGTTTGGTAAATGGTAAGTGGCCTGACTGGATGGCGCAGATATTGTCAGGTCTTGGAAGCTAAGACCACACCCCCTGATGTAGCCAATCCTCCAAGAGCTTACAAGGCTCTTTTTGTAAGCTCTTGGAGGATTGGCTACATTAGGGGTGTGTGGCCTAATATGCAAAGAAACTCCTGCTAGAATTCCACCCCTGGTCACTGCACAGAAGTGAGCCAATGGCAAACCACCTCCGTTCGTCTCTTGCCTTGAAAACCCTATGGGTCACCAGAAGTTGGCCTCAACTTGATGGCAGTTTCCACTGCCAACATTTTAATGAAAGACTTAATTTTGGCAAAATGTGACTCAGGAGATTTTTGCAGTATGTTTGTGTGTTTAGCGCAGGAAACAATCCATTTTTTTTTCTTGGCCGTGTCTGACTAACTTTCTGTTGAGACTGCTTCCGTATTTCATGCCTTGGCCGCTATAAACAGCCTGAAACCCCCACCCCAAACCAAGACTTCACTTCCCCTGTTTTCTTTTGCATTCTTCATGGCATTAATATCCCCCCCCCTCTCGTTTTTAAAAGAATGACAAGAAATCCGTATCCCACCTTTTGAGCTTTGAGCGGTTTATTTTCTCTATCTTTTACCATTTGTCCGTATCAATTGAGAGTGGTTTTCTATTCCTTTTTCTTTCAGGGACAGCTGAAAAGGGGAACGAGGAAAGGGGGAAGGCCGTGTCTTGTGTGGCGGGGGCTGAACTTCTTGCATCGGTCACTTGCTTGAGAGACGTCCTGCCATTATGAATGAAGTTGCCATTGTAAAGGAAGGTTGGCTCCACAAACGAGGCAAGTGCTGGTCTTTTATCCTCTAGCTGCATCAGGTGGGACGAGGTACACTTTTGGCTGAATATCTCGGAAATTTCCAACCAGTTTTGGTGCAAGAAATGTGTCAGACGGACTTTTGCTTTCCCTGTTGACGGTATCCCTTCCCTAGAAGTCAGTCAACCATCGTCCCTTGATTTATTCATCTATTTGTTGCTTTCTTTCCTTTTCTTCCCTTTCCCTTCTCCTTCTCTAACTGGTAAGCTCTATGAAACAGAGTGATCAGCTGCAGTACTGCAGTCCGAGCTCTGCTCACAACCTGAGCTCGATCCTGGCGGAAGCTGGGTTCCGGTAGCTGTCTCAAGGTTAACTCAGCCTTCCATCCTTCCGAGGTCAGTAAAATGAGTACCCAGCTTGCTGGGGGTAAAGTGTAGATGACTGGGGAAGGCAATGGCAAACTACCCTGTGAAAAGTCTGTCAAGAAAACGTCATGATGTGATGTGGGTTGGTAACGACTCGGTGCTTGCACAGCAGACTACCTTTACCTTTATGAAACAGTGCCTCAGGCATTTTAGAAAACATACATTATTCTAGGAGAAGACTAAAATAAAAATGACCATAAATCATTGCGTCAGAGCTACAATAACCCAATAAAATGAGGAGTGTAGTCTCTCTTTTTTAAAGCTCAAATAGTTTAATTTCGAGAATTGTTCTTATAAATGGCACCCGCATGGGGCAAGGAGTGGATGGGATTATTGGAACCGGGACTGCTGAGTCTTTTGTTTTAGAAGCACTGTGGTTTTCTTTAGCAAAGAGGGCACATTTATAGGAACCAGCAGCCACAGAACGAATTACAGGGGTTTTCTCACCTCACGGTGTGATTCTCTGTAAACAAAGCAACCCTGAATGTGCGGCCCCAGCCTGCTGATTTGTGAGAACAGGATCTGGCTGTGGGCTTGTACGTATTTCACAGTAACCTAGAACAAAGCCAGGTCTGTGTGTGAGAAGATGCAAAAAGAAACAGTACAGGCTCTGCCAGAGAACCGGAGGGTTTATAGCTGAGGACTTAGAATGGGTAGTCCAGGGTAGGGTATTGGAGTTCTGTTTTTGTGAAGGCACACCAAGGTATTAGGCAAAGCTTTGCTAAAATGCTGGAGTTGGAGAAAAGGGATACTACCCGAATTTTGAATCATGTGAAGCTGTATGGCCGATAGATGTTATTAATTAGAATTCCAAGAAGAGAAAATATCTTTCATTATATGTGTATGGAATGAAACTGATAGAATTGCCTATGAGTGAAATAAGATTTACTCAGGGGTCGTTTTGTAGAAAAATAGGTGGTGGAGCTCATTAGCATAATTATTAGCATATGCTGCCCCCCCAGCAGCCAAAAGCTACCCAACGCAAGAAAGGAGAGCCCCGGGCAAGTAAGATCCTACCAGGCCAAGCAGGCCTCCCTCACCTGGCGCTCTCCTGGGCTACCCCTCCCCCCAGTCAAAAGACCAGCAAGCCGCCCTCCACCGAAATCACATAAGAAGTGAAGGAAGGGTGGTGTGGGCTTCTCCAGGGGTTAAGGAGGGGTGCTGGGGCTGTGGCAAAGTCCCTGTTGGCTGACTAACTGCCCGCTCTCCTAATCCAGCGATTGCTATGCAGCTGCACCTACAATTCAATGGACAAGGTAGGTGGGGAGGAAGAGGGGGAACCCTCAGAAAGGTTCAGGAGCTGTGCTCCTGTGAGCTCCTGCTGAATCTGAGGCCTGGACTCACCTGCTGAAGGGCCATGTTCTGAAGTGTGCTTCACTTCTGGAAATCACGTGGTGTGGTGTTGCATCCATATTTTGAGGCTACTATACATCATACCAGAATATCTACTCATTTGAAGGCAGCATTGATCATCACAAAGAGACTACTTGGTTGTAAGGCCTTTATTACAAGGAGATTATGTCACTGTAAGGACTGTGTCTGTACAGAATGGAATTCTTTGTACCTATTTGCTAATTATATACCTTTTGGATTTTTATGAACATTGCATAACTTTGTGTATAGCGTTTTTTGAACCCAGGTTCCTGTGGTTTTTGTACTTGTAGTAGCAGAAAAGAGCAAGACTCCAGTAGCACCTAAAAGACTAGCAAAATTTGTGGCAGGGGAGAAGTTTTCATGAGTCACTGCTCACTTCTTCAGGTACAGCTGGAATGATTATTCTAAAATGATCCATCTTGATGTAAAATGCTGGGTGGGTCTTAAGGAGCAGGCTGAAGGATGGTGGAAGCCTGCATGGGGTATGTGAAGCTGCCTTATACTGAATTGGACCACTGAATTGGAAAAAGTCCAGAGAAGGGCAACTAGAATGATTAAAGGTTTGGAACACTTTCCCTATGAAGAAAGGTTAAAACGCTTGGGGCTCTTTAGCTTGGAGAAACGTCGACTGCGAGGTGACGTGATAGAGGTTTACAAGATGATGCATGGGATGGAGAAAGAAGTCCTTTTCTCCCTTTCTCACAATACAAGAACTCGTGGGCATTCAATGAAATTGCTGAGCAGTCGGGTTAGAACGGATAAAAGGAAGTACTTCACCCAGAGGGTGATTAACATGTGGAATTCACTGCCGCAGGAGGTGGTGGCAGCTACAAGCATAGCCAGCTTCAAGAGGGGGTTAGATAAAAATATGGAGCAGAGGTCCATCAGTGGCTATTAACCACAGTGTGTGTATGTATGTATGTATATATATATAATTTTTTGGCCACTGTGACACAGAGTGTTGGACTGGATGGGCCATTGGCCTGATCCAACATGGCTTCTCTTATGTTCTTATGTTCTTATTGGTCCATCAGGGTCAGAATTGTCTACTCAGACTGGCAGCAGTTCTCAGGCTGAGGTTTTTCTCATCACTTACTGCCTGGTTCTTTTAACTGGAGATGTGGGGGATTGAACCTGGGCCCTTCTGCGTGCCAAGCAGAGGCTCTTCCACTGAGCCACAGCTGTTCTGTGCCGTTTTGCTGGACCTTCAGAGGACCTAGTTCACCGCTGTGTAAGGCAGGAGGGTGGGCTAGGTCTAATCAGTCTGGGCTCTTCCTGTGTTCTTATGAGGAGAAAAAAGTGAAGAGCTGATAAAACGGAAGGATACGACAGAGGAGAGAAGGAAAGCTTTAGAATAGAGGTAGCCAAACTTGCTTAACATAATTGCCACATAGAATAAATGCCAGATGTTTGAGAGCAGAGAGGAAGGATGGATGGAAGGAGGGAAGGAAAATAATTGGAATAGAGGTGGAAAGAAAGCAACTTTAACTTTAAATGCGTTCTCCAAGCTGCTGGCTGGCTTGGCTTGGAGAAGTGATTTAAAAAGACAAATGGCTTCTCCAAGCTGGCTGACGGGGGGCATTGAGGGCTTCAAGAGCCACACAATTCGAATGATGACTAGAAAGAGCCACATGTGGCTCTCGAAACACAGTTTGGCCACTCCTGCTTTCGAATGATGACTAGAAGGCTCAAATTGATGTTGAGAGTGCTAGGGAATCCGTATTTTCGGACAAAGGGGTAGTGGTGCTGGCAATGTTCATAACTACCTGGATCAGTTCGTCTGGCTGGCAACACATGGATGTATTAGGAATCAAGTGTTCTCCTCCCCACGTTAAACAAGTTTGGCCACCCCTGTGCTAGAGTCTTCTCCTACTCTTGTCCCAGTTTTATAAGCCCCAAGCCACCCGGCAGTAACATGTCTGTACTGTGATTCAAACCTGGGTCTTTTTGATAAGAGTGCTGCAGTTCATGTGCTGCCCCCATATTGGTCTTTCTCACTTGCTCAGCTAGCTCTGGAGACCATACGTGGGTGCATGTTGCTGTTTCCTGGTCTTGGCAATGACAGTCTTGTAATACGATTCTAATCTGGGGCAGCCTGCATCCAGGATTGTGGTCTGAGGTTTTCTTTTATTTTTATTTTTGTTTGTGTATATGTATACGTTTCCCTTCAGTAGCAGCTTTTGATGTACAACAATGGCTGTGTAAAAAGTGCCTGAAATCGAAAAGGCTACTTTGACGGAGCATCGAGGTTTTAAGCAAAGCCAACCGACCGCAGGATGTTTCCAAACCTGACATCCGATGCTCTGCACTTGTGAAACAAGTCGAGGCTGTAATTAGAGCAAAAAAAGCAAGATGACAGACAGAGAATTGTATTTTTGTTAAAAGGCTCTTTTTTTTTTTTAAGGAAAACGAAACCACGGGCCTACTCTCTGGTTAAGATTCCATTTCTTTCTCTCTTTTTTGCAGTATAATTTTTAGGTACAGGTGCATGAAGGGGAATGGGTTGGATTCCAACATGTGTGACTGCTGTGGCTGAGGTTTTTTTATTATCTTTTTACCCTTTCCTCCATAGGCCACATCTAGATTACACGGGATAAAGGGACGCTGTGAGCCATCTTTCTACAGGGCTGCGCAGTGGCGCAATCCATTTCGTCATCCAGTTACGGTTGTTATTTAGCGAGCTGAATAGACTCGGTGCAGTGCACCTTGCAAAATGATTTGGAACCGTTTCACTTATTTATTAGCTGCTCGGTCTGCTTTTCTCGCTTGGACTCAAGCCGGGTTAGGAATTCTGAAACAACACCAAGAAGAAACCATAGAACAAACGCTGCAAGGCTGGGATACAAATTTAGAAACCAGTGCAACAGGAACTGCATAAGACGTAAGAAATGCAAAAAAAAAGGATTAGAAAGCTGCGTGGTAGAAACAAGAACAGCGTGAATAGATCACTGGTGTTTGACTTCTGGAGCATATGTGGTTTTTGTAGAAAAGAATCTGGAGTTCAGGATAGAAATATGTTTTACAAATCTCCTTTATTTCTCAACACCAAGGGCAGGCAGTGCGTGAACAGTCTTCCCTAATCACTTGAAGACCTTCAACTGCCTTATATTGAATAAGTGAAGAAAAAAGCAGGGCTGCACTAAGGCAAAATGAATAAGAGGAAATAAAGTGGAGCAGAGGGAAATAGAATATTTAATAGTCTTAGAATCTCTATGCACTTTGCATCCAGCTTTGTCAGAGGGAATGTAATGAAATAATAATAATAAAAAGATATACTGAATACATAATTTTAAGATTGTGTAAAACAGGACATTTTCACAGAGCGTGTGCTGAGTGCAGCTCATAACAAGTTGTTCGTGAATGTTACTGAGAAAATGAAAGCAACGTTAACATGTACTTCGTATTATGTTTAAAATCCAGCAGGTTCTCCAGCAATCTCTCAATCTTCTCGATTTCCCTCTGCACCACTTTGTTTTCGTCATATAATGAATCAGACCATTGGTCCGTCAAAGTCTGTGTTGACTACACAAACTGGCAGCAGCTCTCCAGGGTCATGGGCAAAGGGCTTTCGTCTCACCTACCACCTGATCCTCTTAAACTGGAGATGCTGGGGATTGAACCTGGGGCCTTCTGCATACCAAGCAGATGCTCTACCACTGAGCCAGGGCCCCATCTATTAGAATCAGGAGAATAATCACTTTTAAACTTTAAAATATGCAACCTGCGTTATTGCATAGTTTATCTTTTAAAATTTTTGGAAAGGCTCTTACTGGGTATTAAACTGTTGAGTTTTCAAACAACTTTGTGTTAAATTACATGTTAAAAAAAAGATCTCAGGTGTTTGTTGTTGTTGTTTTTCATCAGGGTTTGTAGAATCTTTTGGGCTCAAGTGCCATGTTCTACTGGAGAAAGTTTTTCTTCCAGACGTTTCGTTCTCAGCTGCGGAGGACATCCTCAGTGGCGTTGCAGCCGGAGCAGGTGTTCTGACCTTCTTGGCTGCTGTGCATTGAGCAGCCACTCAATGGAAGAAACGTCTGGAAGAAAAACTTTCTCCAGTAGAACACGGCACTTGAGCCCGAAAGATTCTACAAACCCTGATGATAATGCCAGCCGTGAAAACCTGAAATCGTTGTTGTTTTTGTTTCTGAGTTATGGAACTTCCAGCATCATGATTTTAAAAATTACTAGACCAGGGGTAGCCAAACTTGCTTAATGTAAGAGCCACATAGAATAAACATCAGATGCTTGAGAGCCACAAAACAGGAGGGTGGGAGACAAATAGATGGGAAGGAAAGAGAGGTAGAAAGAAAGCTACTTTAACTGCATTATCCAAGCTGTCAGCTGGCTTTGCCTGGGAAGTGATTTAAAGAGCTGGCCAATGGGGTGGTAGGAGCTTCAAGAGCCACACAATATATGTGGCTCCCGAGCTGCAGTTTGGACCCCCTGTACTAGACTGTGGCGTAGAGTGGTAAAACTGCAGTACTGCAGTCCAAGCTTGGCTCACGACCTGAGTTCGATCCCAGCGGAAGCTGGGTTCAGGTAGCTGGCTCAAGGTTGACTCAGCCTTCCATGCTTCTGAGGTTGGTAAAATGAGTACCCTGCTTGTGGGGGGTAAAGTTAGAAAATGACTGGTGAAGGCAGTGGCAAACTACCCCGTAAAAAGTCTGTAGTGAAAGCGTCATGATGTGACGTCACCCCAGAGTTGGAAAGGACTGGTGCTTGTTCAGGGGACTACCTTTACCTTTAATTAATCTAATAAGGCCGCTGGTATTCCTGTTTGACTTTTAAGGCTGCTGGTAGTCGTATTTGGGCATTCATTGGGTATATATGTAACAAATTTTAAACTGGACTTAGTGGTTTGGCTAGATGAAAAAAAAAAAAATAAGGCCGAGGCCAAAGGTTCAAAATGAAATAAAAATAAATTGTATTACTCAGTTGAAATTCCCTGAATTTCCTACGAGCTTTGCCAACAGGCTCCTTCAAGGGAATTCTTGCAGCAGTTTTTCAAAAACAGTACAAGATCTTTAGTGCAGAGAATTTGGGGGATTTTAGCTGAATAGTAAAATATATTTTTACTTTTTTTATTGTCACCCCGTGGCCTTACGTTTTCATCTCTTAGCGACTGGAACAGCCCCTTTAGTTTCTCCTTTTTTCCATAGGCAGGGGTGGAATTCTAGCAGGAGCTCCTTTGCATTTTAGACCACATCCCCCAATGTAGCCAATCCTCCAAGAGCTTACAAAAAAGAGCCTTGTAAGCTCTTGGAGGATTGGCTACAACAGGGGTGTGTGGCCTAATATGCAAAGGAGCTCCTGCTAGAATCCCACCCCTGTCCATAGCATGACACCCTCTGAATTCACACAGATTTTATGCAAAAAGCTGGAAGGAGGAAACGGCATCTAAAGCCCACTGCTGGGTTTTCTCTGCAACAGGACGAAATTTCCACCGTTGCCCTTTCCCCCAGCTCTAAATGGAGAAACGAGATGAGACTCCTTCCTTCCTCTGTATTTGTCTTGGTAGTTCCTGGCAAGCCCCATGAGTCAGCGGCTGAACGGAAGTGCCGCTTCCAGTACAGCAGATGTTGGTTTGTGGAAAGGCCAGTCACATCCCCTGACCTCAATCCTTTGGCTTTCAGATCTCATGAATGAACCCTTCTGCTTTGAATGGGACTGCAGAGCAGCTAGCCACCGTTTTTTTTTCGGACGGCCCCGGGGCTTAGTCACATGAAGGCACAGAAGCAGTGGTTGCAGATGGTTTCCTCTGTTTCTTCTGCATCGCTCGCAGAAGCACGTAGCAGCAGCTGTAGCCCATGGAAGGGGAGAACGTTTTTCAGGGACAAGCGGTATTCTTGGGGTTGCTAAGCATGGGGTTGATTGGAGCCCGTAAGGCGTAATAATTAGTGTCTCTGCATTTCCCATTAACCAGAATTTTTAAGTGGTGTTGATGCGTGTGAGGGAGGTGCGCATGTATGAATTTCTTTGGAAGGATCAGGGCTTTTTTTGTAGCAGGATCTCCTTTGCATATTAGGCCACACACCCCTGAGGTAGCCAAGAGCCTACAGGGCCTACTGTAAGCTCCAGGAGGATTGGCTACATCAGGGGTGTGCGGCCTAATATGCAAAGGAGTTCCTGCTGCAAAAAAAGCCCTGGGAAGGATTGCTAGTTATTGTATGAACCTGCCCATCAGTCTGTCTGTTTGTTTTATTTTTTTAGTAGGCTTATATTCTGCCCTTTCCCATAATGAGCTCAGGTCTGGCTAAGAGGGCCTACTCTGGGGGGTCCCCATTGTGGTCCGTGTAGGTGCCGTGGTGCTCACTGATGCTTTTTCTGGTGCCTGCCAAAACAGGGCTTCGTTTCCATTTCATTTATTAGCTTCTATGACCAAAGGTCTTAAGCTCAATCAGGATGTAACAATCGTCAAAACACGCATTGGTATACAACAGAGCTAACCATATCCACAGAATTCAGATGTTACAGTCAAAATATTCAAATCTAAAAGTGAATAAAATGTTAAAACAGGAATTTCTAATAAAACCTATCGTAGAGTTAAGTAAACCTGAAATCGTCATGTTAACCACATATATACCAGATTGCATTACCATCAGATCAATCCATATTTCTGTCGTTTTGCAGATAAGATTATCGTTAAAATTTTTGTAACAGAATAGGTGGTGACTGGAACTGCACTTAGAGTGGCATTTGCCCAACACTCTTTGGAGTCTAGAGCCTGGATTTCAGCTTTTAAATTGAGACTAAAAGTCTTTTATTTAGCACCAAATGCCCAAGGTGGCCTCTTACATCACCTAAAGGAGGACAATTACAAAAGGCAAGCAGGGGGGGGGGGGGTTGTAGAAAAAACCCAGCAGGAACTCATTTGTGTACTAGGCCACACCCCCTGACACCAGCATTGTTTTGTGCAGGGCTTTTTAATAGAAAAGGCCCAGCAGGAACTCATTTGCATATTAGGCCCCACCCCTGGCACCAAGCTAGCCGGAACTGCGTTCCTGCTCAAAAAAAGCCCTGCTGCCAAGTATTTTTAGGAAGTGGGTGGGGCAAGATACAGGACTTTTGCTCAGCACAGCTTCTGATTGGCTGTTGGAGGTTTGATTGGCTGTGCAGGTTTAAAAAAAAATATTGCTTTGGCAGCAGCTACCACCACAGCATGAGGATCTACACTGTCATTTCTACAATGATCTACAATCATTTTTTTGGCAGGCTCCACCTCCCGCTACAATAATTTTTGTAGCAGCCATTCTGTTGCCTCACCCATTGTGCCGTTTCAGAATTTCCAGTATGCCTGCAGGCTCAAAAAGGTTGGGGACTCTTGTCCTGTTCTGTTTGGCGTACTACCTTCAGAGGCAAGGTGGACGAGGTCTGCAGAGACTTTTTGGTGGTGTCTCCTCAATTGCGGAATTGTGTCCTCGCGGTGACCCACTTGGTGCAGTTCCCTGCTGAGCGTTGGGTGCTTGGTGAAAACATCTTTTGTTTCCCCCAGGCTTTTTAGTTAATTGTTTTGTTTTTATTTATTTATTGGATTTCTAGTGTGCCCTTCCCTAGACAACAGGGCTCAGGACGGATTACAGCAATGATTATAAACAATTATTATAATACCGTTTTTAAATGTAGGGGAGGAGGAGATTGGATTTATACTCCGTCCTTCACTTGGAGTCTCGAGGCTTACAAGATGGCTATCAACACAATTCATAAATCTCTGAATTAACTCTCTCTATGAATACTCAGTAGGATCCAGGCCATTTTTTCAGCAGGAATGCACAGGAACACAGCTCCGGCAGCCTTGGTGTCAGGGGTGTGGCCTAATATGCAAATGAGTTCCTGCTGGGCCTTTTCTACAAAAAAAGCCCTGGTAGGATTCAAAACCTGAGCAAACAGGCCAGCCACAACCAACAAGTAAATGATGATGCTATGCAGAGCAGAGGAGGCTGATGTCATTAGACATCCACCGCTTTGCAGAACATCTCCATTTTGCAGGCCCTTATAACAAGTCAGGCAGGGCCCTCATCTCGCTCGGGAGAGTGTTCTCCCAAGCGGGAGCCGGAGCTGAAAAGGCTCTGGCTCTGGTTGAGACTAAGAGGATGTCCTTTGGGCCAGAAACCACCAGCAGATGTTGATCTATGGCAGGGGTGGGTAAACTGGCTCAGGAGTCACATGTGGCTTTTTCACAAGCCAAGCCAGCTGGGAGTTTGGAGAATGCATTTAAAGTTAAAGTTGCTTTCTTTTCACCTCCCTCCCTCCAACATCTGACATTTATTCTATGTGACTTTTACATTAATCAAGTTCGCCATCTCTGATGTATAGTGTGTAAAGTTCTTTGAGGGACATACTGGGAGAGACAGTCCTGTAGATATGTTGGTTCCAGACCTCACAGGGCTTTAAAGGTTAATGCCATAACCTCCGGCTGAACTTTGTGTTATGGTCCTATTTTTTTTTTAATTTCCCCTTTCAATTTCTTCCAAAAGCTTTTAATTACCCATTTTTGCTCTTGCTGATTTTTTTTTTAAAAAAACTCCTCTTCTCTGACCTGTTGGATTGATTTTCATGTGCCGTTCCTCCCATCTCCCATGTTATGGCTTTCTACGGTATTTTATTATTTTAAGTGGCGTTTGGAAACTGCTGATGCGAGTGACGAGTCTCATAAATAGCTAAAGATGTCTTCACCATTGTACCCTAATGCCATTTGTTCTAATGATGCTGCATTATGGGGATCCTGTGCTAGGGTCTGGAGTCCAGGGGTGTGAATCATCTCTTGCCTGCCTGACTCAAGAAGCAAGTAGCTGCTCCAGGTGACCAGGCAAGAAAGCTTTAAATTTTGTTCAGAAAAACACTAGTTTCCCATGGCATGGCTGACCCTCAAGGTATCATGGGGGATCCTTCTGGCCAAGCCTCCTCAGCAGTGTTCCCTCTAAGCCTGGGGTGGCCAAACTTGCTTAACCTAAGAGCCACATAAAATAAACATCGGATGTTTGAGAGCCTCAAGACTTGGAGGGAGGGAGGAAGATGGGGGAGGGAAGAAGAGATGGATGGAAAGAAAGCAACTTTAATTAAAATTCATTCTCCAAGCTGCTGGCTGGCTTGGTGTGGAGAAGAGATTTAAAGAGAGAAATGCCTTCTCAAGTCAGCTGATGGGGCAGTGGAGGTTCCAAGAGTCACACAATATGTGTGAAAGAGCCACGGTTTGGCCACCCCTGCTCTAAGCTTTGGTGTTTTTTGAGCTAAAATTCTTTAAATTCAGTAGCTTTGTGAGCTACTGGCAATAATATTGCAAACTACCGCATGAATTACTTTGCTCGGGCCATTTTTCCTGAGCTAAGACAAAACTGTGTGAGCCACAGGCTAAAAACACTAACTCAGCTTAGAGGAAACACTGCTCCTTGGTCATTGTCACTGTTCTAATCTGCCTCCAGCTTGAGTTAGGAGAAGGCTGAAGCAACTTAAGGTGGTACCTGAAATTTCGCACGACGACTGTAAGACTTTAGGCTCTTCAGAGCCAGTTTGGTGTATCAGGCTAGCCCCATCCCATTAGATCTCAGAAGTTAAGCAGAGTCGGCCTTGTCTCCTATTTGGAAGGGTGACCTCCAAGGAATACCAGGTTCATGATGCAGAGGCAGGCAAACCACTGCTGAAACCACCTCTGAATTGTGTCTTGCCTTAAAAATGAGTCTAGCTATTTTAATAATGGAGAAAATCACGGCACAACTTTCCTTGTCCGACATTTACCCCAAGGTCACATCTTCTGAAGAAAAATGGCTTCCGTTTCTGGAATATACTGAATCTAAAAACACAACCTACCTTCAGTTTCTCACCATAATTCTTTCTGACTTATGGTACCCCCTCTTTCTCTTTTTATTTAAGTAGTCCCTTTTGTTTGGCTTGGGATGGAGCAAGGCATTATTCTTAGAGTCAAGAATTCTAACCCAGTTATCAGTTAATTTATCCTTTATAAGATATTTATTTATGTGTGCATGTATTTATTTATCTATTGATTGAATGATTGGCAAACTAGACGTTATCTTAAATGCTAAATAAGATGTTCTGCATAGTTACATACACCATAGTACTTTATGCACGGTAGGATTTTGTCATGGGTGGAATTAATCTACTTGATACTATTTCATCCAACAAAGTTCTGTATAACTTGGAATTTATAAAAGAAACTTATATGTTTAAAAAAAACAAGTCTAGCTTGCCACCTAGTGGTACGTAACAGTAAAAAGAGCTAGAACTCTTGGCTGCCAGGCAATCTTAGCATCTCCCGGCTATTCTACATACAATGCCAGATGATAATTAATTAAATATTATTGCAGATTTTGCTATCCACACGGAGATCAACATGCTGAGATTAGATGTAGTGATATCTTTTGCAGAGTGTTTTCTGTTGTCCAAGGCGCTTCCTGGACCTGCAATCCTTATGTGACAATCCTTTGATGATAGGTAAACTTCCTTGTCCCCTGGCCTTACAGGATTTACTGGATTGCTCCCTGCTCAGGCCCTAGCCACCACTCTTTTCTCCAGTAAGAGCAAAACTGGAGTGGGTGGGAACTGACACCATCGCATTGTTTCCAGAAATCCCCCCCAGATCTCTGTGGGTTTTGCCATAGCAATTGGGGAATTCCTAGAGCATTGCAATGTCACTTCCAGGTCACAACCAGAAGTGGCTAGTTTGCTGATGCCCACTAGCTTGCTTCTTTCCTCAGGAGCCTCCCCCACCCCACTGTTGCTGGAGTGGGTGGCACTGCACCAGCCTTCCTCCAGACCAAGAAAGAACCAGCTAGGGCCACTGCAATGAACATATGAAGCCGCCTTATACTGAATCAGACCCTCAGTCCATCAAAGTCACTATTGTCTGCTCAGACTGGCAGCGGCTCTCCAGGGTTTCAGGGTGAGGTTTTTCACGCCTACTTGCCTGGACCTTTTTTTTTTTAAGTTGGAGATGCCGGGGATTGAACCTGGGACCTTCTGCTTACCAAACAGATGCTCTACCTCTGAGCCACCGTCCCTCCCCAGTGGAGCACAGCCTGGCTGGTGGCGCAAGAAGGTTGCCCTGCCCGTCTGCTGGCATCATGGGGAATGAAGGAACTGGCAAGGTTGCAAACAGCATAAGGCTAACAGTTACTCAGGCTGTGGCAAATGGAATGGAACCTAACTGGCCAAAACTGAATCAGGCAGAGAGAGATGTTAAAGATCTTGCAATGGGGCCATTCTTGACTTGACCCAGGGATTTTTTTTGTAGCAGGAACTCTTTTACATATTAGGCCACATACCCCCTGATGAAGTCAATCTTCCAAGAGCTTACAGGGCTCTTCTTACAGGACCTACAGTAAGCTCTTGGAGGATTGGCTACATCAAAGGTGTGGCCTAATATGCAAAGGAATTCCTGCTGCAAAAAAAGCCCTGCCTTGGCCCATGGGTGACAAGAGTGCATGTTATGTGTGGGTGAGTTGGGAGTCTAGAGAGGCTGCCGTTGAAGGAGAGTGGCTTGCGTTTTTTGTTTCCCTTTTCTAATTCAAGTAATAAAACTGAGCTTTGGTGGTAGGCAAGATCTTGGAGATACAGAGGAAGGATGAGATCACCCAAGCCTTGAGTCGGAAGCTCCGATAACTAGCTGGTTTTTGTCGTTTGCAGTCACTCTAAAGCCAAACAAACTTCTGTTTAAGCCAGCGAAGGTGATCTCCTTCAGAGCTCAACATGGCGTCAAGATGGATAGCTGTGTTTGTAAGAGTGCAAAAGAGCAAGAGTTTAGCAGCACCTTAAAGACGAAGAAAATTTGTGGCAGGGGAGGAGCGTTCGTGAATTACCGCTCACTTCTTCAGATATCTGAAGAAGTAAGCAGTGACTCACAAAAGTTCATACTTTCAAGAAGACATTTCTTGCCAATGATTTTATGTTATTTGGTTGCAATGGCTTTCTGTTGGTTCTTGGCATATATAATAAGAGTTGCCATGACTTTGCAGGGAAGGCATTTAACTCAAGTAACCTTAAGGCTGGAACACAGTGCACAGAGGCTTCATGAGAGAAATGCTGCATCCTTTTTCTCTGACCTTGAAGACCAGACACTTAGCTGGACTGTTGGAGAAACAGTTTTACGTTTCGCTTTCAGTAGAAAGATACCTAGCAGCTCTGTTTGTGTGTGTGGGTGTGGGTGTTAGGGGGTGTTATGGGAATATATTTGAAACACTTTTTCTGCTTTTTCCTGCGTGCCTAGAATTGCTTGCATATATTAACTGCCATGTGTAGTGGCCCTACCTTAGGTGGGCAGTTCTAACAAAAACGTCTTATGCTGTGAACATGTATCTCTTTCAATAAATACCTTATTTGATATGAATCAAAGAGGGTAAGTTGATGAGAACTACGCAGAAGCTCACACATACCCTGCCATGAATTTTTGTTAGTCTTTAAGGCCCTACTGGACTCTTGCTCTTTTCTAGAGCTCAACAAAAGCACATTTGAGCTTGTGAGCTGTGGAGTAATTGTGATCTGAGCCCCTCTCTTACCCTCCCCCTGCCCCCCCCTGCCGTTTGCCATCAAGTACCAAGAATTAAACTTTGTTGGTCTTAAAGGTGCCACTGGACTCAAACTTTGTTGTATTGTTTCACACCAACGCAGCTACCCCCCCCCCCCCCCGATCTGTTTTCTAATTTTATGTCCACGTTCTCTGTATCTTCAGCTTGAAAACTGCTCATAAACACCACTGTGGAGACCCCTGTGCTATAGTTTTAAGGTACAGGAGCATGTTAATTACATACATTAAACCAGGGGTGACCAAACTGTGGCTCAGGAGCCACATGTGGCTCTTTCACACATATCATGCGGATCTGAAAGCCCCCACTGCCCCATTGGCCAGCTTGGAGAAGGTATTTCTCTCTTTAAATCATTCCTCCAAGCCAAGCCAGATAGCAGCTTGGAGAAGATTAAAGTTAAAGTTGCTTTCTTTCTCCCTCTCCATCTATTTGCTTTCTTCCTTCCACCCTTCCTCCCATCTCTCAGACATCTGACATTTGTGTTTTGCGGCTCTCAAACATCTAACATTTATTCTTTGTGGCTGTCATATTAAGCAATTTTGGTCACCCCTGCCTTAAACTGTAGCAGCATGTCATTTTAGTTCAGTAACTGACATTCCGTTTATAGCATAAAATGAGCAGTTGATCTATCGCAACAGTTTAAGCCTGTTAAGAAATGCCATTACGGTGCTGTTGTTTTTCAGCTCCTTGTATGGTGCGGGTGGGTGGCAGCAGTGTGGCACTGTGGTGAGGAAACTCACATTGATGTGGGCAGGATATGTTAAGCCATGTGCCTTCCTGTCCATGTAGCATGCAAAGTTGCTGCGACCGCAGTCTCTCCCCAAACCAGGTTTAAGAAAGATCACAGCAAAAGCAAAGCAGGGGAAAACACAGGAAGTGGACAATCTGGACCTAACGTTGCAGAGATGCTCAAAAAAAGGGTGGTTTTTTTTTCTAGTTTGAAAATGAAACCAGAGTGAAACCTGCATGGGGAAGCAGCCTCTGCCCGCTTTTTGGGATTTTGATTTGAATGTTGCCTCTTCCTGTTTTCAAAGCTGGGTGTATTGCCCCAATCCAACCTAATGAAGAGGATGGATCAAAAGGTGTTTGATTCTGAATATATTTTAATAATAGATGTGGGGGGAGGGGAGGCAGGCACTGATGGCTGCGGTTGACCTCATTCCCACCCAAATCGGGAATGTAAGTTAAGTAGGGGGGGGAAACCCCAGTACTTTAGTTTCTGAGCTTCTAACACTTCGTTCAGTCATAGTTGGAAATGTACCCTTTGAGTCATTTAATCTTGTCTCTTCTTGTCAACAGGATTACGGAACTATCATATGCCTTTTTTATAGGCCTCTGTATAGCTCGTTTGAGTCTCCTGTTCCTTGGTCAAGCTGTCCTTATGGTGCAGTTAGCCCTCCTGCCCTCCAGGGGATGCTCATGCACTCCAGAGCATTTCCTGTTGGTAATGATGGGGCAGCAGTGTCTTCGCCAGCAGCACTTGTGTGTGTGTGTGGGGGGGGAGAGCTGGAGCTAACTGCTTGTTTGGCTGTCGGGGCTGAGAGGGTTCTGAGAGAACTGGGACTGGCCCAAGGTCACCCAGCAGGCTTCATGGGGAGAGGAGTTGGGAGTTAAACTGGGTTCTCCAGATTAAAGTCCATTGCTCTTAATGACTATACAACAGGGGTGGCCAACGGTAGCTCTCCAGATGTTTTTTGCCTACAACTCCCATCAGCCCCAGCCACTGGCCATGCTGGCTGGGGCTGATGGGAGTTGTAGGCAAAAAACATCTGGAGAGCTACCGTTGGCCACCCCTGATATACAACACTGGCTTTTTAGGGTTCTAGGCCAAGGGACCCCAACCTCTGGGCCACGGACCGGTACCAGTCTGTGGCCTGTTAGCAATTGGGCTGTGAATTGTATAATTATTTCATTATATGTGTATTATTTCACATATAATGAAATATAATTATTTCATTATATGTATAACATACCTCATTAAAATTGAGTCAAACTACATATAAAACAGTTAAAATCAGGGCTTTTTTTGAGCAGGAACGCAGTTCTGGCTGACTTTGTGTCAGGGGTGTGTGGCATAATATGCAGATTTTATTTTATTTTATCAAATTTATATCCTGCCCTCTCCTGATGGGCTCAGGGCGGCTAACAACAACAAATTAAACCACATAAATATTAAAAACAAGATACATAACAAAATCATTCATACAGTTTGCAATCCAAAAACCAAGATGTGCATTTCTAGTTTCTCTGATGTTCTTGTTTCAGTTATAAAATTCAGATGAGTACCTGCTGGGCTTTTTCTACAACCCTCACCCCTGCATAAAACAATGGTGACAGCAGGGTGTGTGGCCCAATATGTAAATGAATTCCTGCTGGGCTTTTTCTAAAAAAAAAAAAAAAAATCCTGCATAAAATAATGGTGACATCAGCGTGTGTGGCCTAATATATAAATGAGTTCCTGCTGGGCTTTTTTCTACCAAAAAAAAAGCCCTCGTTAAAATACATACAAAACATAAAACACTGAGGAAATGCCAGACGAAACAAAGAAGTTTTCACCTGATGGTGGAAGATGACAATAGAAGGGCATTGGTATGAACACCATTGGTACAGCAAATGGAGAAACATTAACTACGACCCAGATTGGCTTAGAACTTGAGCCTTGCCTGAGATTGTTCCTGGATCACTGACCTCATTAAACATCCCACAACAGCAGCGTGGGCATGGCTGCAAAATGGCTGCCACAGGAGGTGGGCCCAGCCGCAAAATGGCTGCTGCAGCTTATCTTCGATCAAACAGTGAAGATCCTTGTGCTATGATGGTAGCGGCTGCCAATCCATATTTTTAAAACTCGGCATAGCTAGTAAAATCTCCAATAGCCAGTCAGAAGCCGTGCTGGGCAAAACTCCCACCCACTCTCTAAAGACACTTGGCGGACACCAGGGTGTCCATGGGGTGCCATATCGAGACTCCTACTATACAGATTAAGATCTTTCATCCCCCCCACCCCCTTGCTTATTTTTGCATGCCTATGAATGTCGCCATTTTGTGGGGATTTAACTCTAGCCCCCCTTCCCCGGGGTATGCATTCAGCCATCACACTTAGTAAGCATTTGCAACATGACTTTTTGGGAGGGGTGGGGTGAGGGGAATAAACAACATAATGCCCAGCATAATGGCCTTTTGTGACATTAGAAAAAGTGTACTGTGCCAAAGTTATGGTAAGAATTTTTTTTGTAGGTTTTCTGGCCGCTGCAGCGGTTCCTTCCTCTGTTACAAGTTTTTCCAGCATTAAAACGCTCTCTCACACAAGAGTAGAATAGCTTATTTTCTCTTTTTTCCCCCCAATTAAAAAAAGTTCCCCCAAACAACCGACAATGCAAACATTCATTTCTGAAATCAAATTGGCCATTCATATGACGTTGCCCAGCTGAACATAAACACACTGTTCGTCTTGTGGAATAATTCGTTGGGCTCCCTGCATCATTAAAAGAAGGGCCTGCGTAAATGTGGTCGAGGGTGGCTGGGAGACCATGATCAAATGCCTCCCTCAGCTGTTGCTACCTTGAGCTGCTAGTTTGGAGTGTGCTGTCAAGGCATGGTGACCCCGTAGGGCGCACGGGTGTCAAACATGCAGCCAAGGGGCCGAATAAGGCCCCTTGAGGGCTCCTATCAGGCCCCCGAGCAACTGGCTGTTGTCTGCTTCCTTCTCCCTCTGTTTTGCTTCCTTCTGCATCTCAGCTTGCTTTGCAAGGCTTGCTCAATCGCACAGGAGCTACAGAGCAAAACCTTGATTTTCTCTGGAGGACCGCCAAACAGCATAGAGCAGGGGTGACCAAACTTGCCTTTTATGTAAGAAGCACATTGAATAAACGTCAGATGTTAGAGAGCCTTCCGGGGGCCTGATCTGGGCCACATGTTTGACACCTCTGACTTTTAGAACGTTAAAAAAAAAAAAGTCTGAGGAAGATCACACGATGAAAAAGGGCAGGAGAAAAGGGGCATTGTAGGAAGTGCTATGAACATTTTAAGCAGCACACTACAGTGATTCAGAAGCACAATGAAGGGGTAGAAAACTGAATAAAGCAACTTCCCTCAAAAGTGGCTCAACTACGCATTGTTAACCATACGCAAGATGGTTTGCATGAACAGGTGAAATTGTGGGGTAAGCAAGGATTCATACTTGGGGTCTGTCCATTTCACCACTCCCTGCACCTCCTTAGGTCTCTTGTATTCCTAACTCCAGCTTTACATCTTCCACTCTGTCATCTTCAACCATCTCAAGGTCTCCTTTTTTTCTGCAGTAGAGGAGAACAGGGTTCGTAAAGTAAGGCGACTTCCCACACTTGGGTCATGGTGATGAACAGGGCTTTTGTGTGTGGAAAAAGCCCAGCAGGGACTCATTTGCATATTAGGCCACACCTCCTGACACCAAGCCAGCTGGAACTGTGTACCTGTGCGTTCCTGCTCAAAAAAAGTCCTGGTGATGGAGCATTTAGTTCCACAAAGTGGATCTCTGAACACATCTACTCCAGCCGGTGGGGGCTCTCCAAGGTTTTCAGGTCAGCGTGGTGTAGCGTTTGGAGTGCCACACCTAGGAGACCTGTGTTCAAGTTCCAGTTCTTCCATGAAACTTTCTGGGTGGTCCAGTCATTTTCCTTCTGGTTGTGAGGATGAACTGGGGAGGGAAGAACCACGTAAGGCCACCCTGAGGGCCTCAAAGGAAAACTGAGATGAAAAATCTAATGGGTAGGTGGAACCAGGATTTCACCCAAGCGAATTGAAATCCTTTTAACTAGGGATGCCAAAGATTGAACCTCAGGCTTTCTTCATGCAAAGTAGGTGCTCTGCCATTGCGTTGTCACTCCTCCCAAAAATTCTCTTCCTGCTCACCTTCATGGTGGTCGTCCTCTTTCTTCTCCTCAGAATACTGTACCAAAACACACTTTGCTGTCAGGACTGCGGAGCCGTGTTGTTCTGTGAATCTGCTGCTTTTTCACACGGTTAAGGCTGTTTTCTATAAAAGTCTTCCCCTGTGTGATTTATTGCCCTATTAAACTGGGGTTGAGATATCCACGGATGACTCTCAATCCCTCAGGGTACCCTGCCTGAGACTGGATATGTGGGAAACATTGGCTCCGTGCAATGTGTTAACAGTTGCTCTTTACCTACAGTAGTTGCATTAGGAGCGTGGGATTTTGCTCCCTTGAGCTAAAATGTTCCCAGGAGAGGTATTTTGCTGGTGCTGCCCTCCGTTGTTGCAGCTGGGGGCGGGGGGAAAGATATGGCAGAACAGAAGAGGAAACTGCTCAGCTGGCAATTGTGAATACTTCTGCCCTTCTACTGGCCGAGTCCTTGAAGGGTCCCCATAGAAACCAAACATTCTCTAGGGATGCTGGGATGCCCCGACAAACAGGAAGTGAGAATGAACCACGAGGAGGGAAGCAAAATAGTGCAATTCAGAGGGAACAAAGTTGGTGGAAATAAATATAATATGTGTGCTTTCATGGGACACTAGCCATTCTGTAAGGTGAACATGTAAAACGGGGCACCACAACACCTGCTGACACCTTTTCGGGAACCTTCCAGGTGTTTTTTAGGAAGTGGGCAGAGCCAGGTAAGGGCTTTTGCCCAGCAAGGCATCTGATTGGCTTTTCAGGATTTGATTGGCTGTGCAGATTTTTAAAAGTGTTGCTTTCGCGGCAGCTGCCCCCACAGCCCAAAGATTAGCGCTGGGTTACTGAACTTAAACTGTGGCAATCATTTTTCTGGTTGGTTCTGCCTGCTGTGGCAGCCATTTTGTTGCTGTTCCCACCATGCTGTGTCAATTCCAAGTGTGCCTGCAGGCTCAAAAAGGTTGGGAGCCCCTGATATAAATTGGCTCAGGTTATCAGATATCCTCTTTTTAGAGGACACATCCTCTTTTTGCTGGTGTCTGTCCTCTTTTGGTCTTATTTTTAAAAAATGATGAAAGTGTCCTCTTTTTGTGTTGGAAAATTAGGAATATTCTTAGTTGGTAGCAATGTTCCCTCTAAGCTGAGTTAGTGTGAGCTAGCCACAGTTTTTTAACCTCTGACTCACACATTTTTGTCTTAGCTCAGGAAAAAATGTCCCCAGATCAAGCTAATTTATGCAGTAGCTCACAGCTTTAATGTCAGAAGCTCATGAAGTAGAATTGTTGCTCACAAGACTCCACAGCTGAGAGGGAATATTGATTGGTTATAATTATCACTGCTTAAATAGCAGAGGTATTTAAAAAGCGATTTCCGCAGTGATCGCTTGTTTGAAATAGTCTAGTGGGGAAATATGTCCTCTCTTTTACTTTTCAAAATATAACCCTGAAAGTGATTCTAGTTTAGTCCACATCTCTGATTGGCTTGGAAGCAAACATTAGCAGGCTCTTGCGATTCGATCCTTTGCGGTGTTGCCTTTTACCAAAGCTGTAGGCTTTGTATTCTCGTTTCACTGAAATTTAGCACTGAGCTTGGCAACATTATTGCCCCCTTTGAATTGCAAATGGTGGACACCTCTGCTGTGGGTTTTCAAGCTAAAGGCAATTTTTCATCCTCAGACTTTTTTCTGTCTAATGGATGGCGGTGTGTGCGTGTGAATGCTGTGAGGGGGGCTTGACAAGAATAAGATGAAGAAGTTGATATTGGATTTATATCCCGCCCTCCATTCCGAAGAGTCTCAGAGCGGCTCACAATCTCCTTTACCGTCCTCCCCCACAACAGACACCCTGTGAGGTGGGTGGGGCTGGAGAGGGCTCTCACAGCAGCTGCCCTTTCAAGGACAACCTCTGCCAGAGCTATGGCTGACTCAAGGCCATGCTAGCAAGTGCAAGTGGAGGAGTGGGGAATCAAACCCGGTTCTCCCAGATAAGAGTCTGCACACTTAACCACTACACCAAACTGGCTCTCCTTGTGGCTCATTAGCAGAGCATCTGGTTGGCTTGCAGAAAGTCCCGGGCACAGTCCCTGGCATCTCCGGTTAAAAGGCTCAGATGACTTGAAAGGCCAGAGGTGGTCAACCTGCGGCTCCGGAACCACATGTGGCTCTTTTGCACATATTGTGTGGCTCTTGGGCACCATCCCATGGGCCAGCTTGGAGAAGTCATTTCTCTCTTTAAATCACTTCTCCAAGCCAAGCTTGCTTGCTTCCTTCTTCGTCTTGCGGATCGCAAACGTTTGACATTCATGTCTTGCGGGTTTCAAACCAGCTGTAGCTATGTGCCATGTGCCCTATGTTAATCATATATCTAATTCTCAACATGGCCACATGTTGTGGATACTTCCCTGAGACTGAGTAACTAGGCTATAATATTCCTGGGTAGAGGCTGCCAGGGGGAAGAGAGGGAAAGCTGAAGACCGGGGACGGATAAAGGTATGTCGGCTGGTAGGTGGGGAGGAGAGCAGGAAGAAGGCAAGAGGAGAGGCTATGGGGACTGTCAAGATAGGGAAAGAGGAAAAAGTGGGTGGAGACTCCCCCATGAGGCCTTGTGGGTCCGTGTTCTCTATTCCCATAATTGTCCTCTCATTTAATTATTTTATTTGGTTAATAAATTGTTTTGCTCACTCTGCCTAAGTCAAAGAATCATAGAGTTGAAAGGGACTTCCAGGGTCATCTCATCCAGCTCCCTGCGCAATGCAGGAAACTCACAAATACCTCCCCCCTAAGTTCTGCCTAAGTTCACAGAATCAGCATTGCTTTCAGATGGCTATCTAGTTTCTGTTTAAAAACCTTGGAAGCCCACCACTTCCCAAGGAAGTGTGTTCCACTGAGGAACGCCTAACTGTCAAGTTCTTCCTAATGTTTAGTCAAAAACACTTCTGGTTTAAGTTCATCCTGTTGGTTCTGATCTGACTTCCTGGGGCACAATCCTCTATATGACAGCCCTTCAAGTACTTGAAGATGGTGATCATATCACCCCTCAGCGGCCTCCTCTCCAGGCTAAACATGTCCAGCTCCTTCAACCGTTCTTCATAGGACTTGGTCTCTAGACTCCTCACCATCTTCGTTGTCTTTCTCTGGATACATTCCAGCTTGTCTATATCCTTCTTCAATTGTGGTGCCCAAAACTGAACACAGTACTCTAGGTGAGGTCTAACCAGAGCAGAGTAAAGGTCCTTAACTACTCGTCTGTGGCCATAAAGCAGGGCACACCTCGAATGAAGAAGGAGTTACTCTGGGAGCGGCAAGGAAGGTTCTCTGGACCCTCTCTGATTTGTCCCTAGAACTACAGTGGTGGCAGCCAGTTACCCCCATAGCTATTCTGGAGCTGAAAGGCATAGGAGGGAAGGAGGGAGAGTGAGTAAGCTTTGGAGGACTGCTTGGAACGGTCTCTCTGCCCACCAGATAGATCCAGACGGGCAGCCGTGTTGGTCTGAAGCAGTAGAACAAAGCAAGAGTCAAGTGGCACCTTTAAGACCAACAAAGTTTTATTCAGAACGTAAGCATCTGCTTTATATTACCCTTCTTCGTTGTTTCAGCCCGGTTAATGTTAACAAACACCAGACCCCAACTTGTGATTCTTTTAATCTGCTAAAAAAAACCCATTTCCACGACTCTGCATACTAACTCACTGTCTGCTTTCTCTAGATTTAGGACTGCTTGCCATTCCATCCTACTGTCTGATGAAGTGTGCTTAGAGAGCACACGAAAGCTTACATTCTGAATAAAACTTGGTTGGTCTTAAAGGTGCAACTCTACTCTTGCTTTGTTCTCTGCCCACCACAAAAGCGTCCCATAAGGCCCCACCCCCTTCTCTCAGCACAATAAGGGAACTTCTCAATGGAGGCTGATGCTTTTGACAGCCTGTGACTAATGGAGTTGCTGCACTGAGCCGGGGTAATTGCTTTCCCCCCCTCTCTGCGCTGCTGCAGATGCTCAGAAGAGTTGGGTACCCAGGCAATTTTTTCTCATGTGGCTGCCCTTTGTGTACCTTGATCTGGAGAGAGGTAGTGCCTGGGCTAGATAGGGTGTGGCTGGAGAAAAGGACTGTGCAGGGTTGGAGCCTTGTTAAACTTCCAAACCCTGTTTCAGAAGAGGAATAACCCGCAGCAGGATTCAGTGGTTTAGAAGCACAGGCTTGTTCTTGAATGTCTGTAGAGGTCTCTTGTAGCATAGAGCTCTCTGCTGCCATTTCCTGCCTAATTTTTTTTTTCCTGGTTAGGATAAACGCAAGGGAGGGGAGGACTCATACGAGATTCGTGGTTCCTTGCTTGTGAACATGAATATCGGACTGACCATTCATTCCGACAGTCGTCTTTTGTGCATGTCTTTTCTCTCCCCCACCCCCAAACAAAGATTGGTGTTAAGAATGAAGAACCGGCCTAGACAAGCCATGTTGTTTAAAACCATCTCTGGTCCCAACTGGAGTGCCTTGCAGAGTTTGGAAATATTTGGTTTGAGGATGAGAGGGAAGCCCTGAGATATTTTTTAAGACAGTTTGAAAGCTGAATGGAGCCACACAAAGAACTATGGGTAAATGTGCTTTTTAACAGATTGTATATGCCAACTAGGGTTACCAACCTCCAGGTGGCACCTTGAGATCTCCCAGAATGATAACTGCTCTCCAAAGTACAGGGATTAGTTCCCCGGAGAAAATGTCTGCTTAAAAAAAAAGTATTTGTGTGTGTGAGTGCATGTTCTTACCAGTTTGGTATAGTGGTTAAGTGCACGGACTCTTATCTGGGAGAACCGGGTTTGATTCTTCACTCCTCCACATGCAGTTGCTGGAATGGCCTTGGGTGTCAGCTATAGCTTGCAGAGTTGTCCTTTTGAAAGGCTCCTGTGAGAGCTTTCTCAGCCCCACCCACCTCACAGGGGAGAAAGGTAAATGAGATTATGAGCCGCTCTGAGATTCGGAGTGGAGGGTGGGGTATGAATCCAATATCATATTCTTGCATGCCTAGAAGTCATGGTGACTTCTGGAGACCCCTAGTGGGGCTAGGACATTTTTCAGAGGTGTCTTGTATCGCCTGCCTCTGCATTCCAGCCCTGGTATTCCTTAGAGGTCTCCCTTCCAAGTACTTGTCAGGGATGGCCTTGTTTAGCTTCCGAATTCCGTGTTTGGATTTGCCTGGGCTATCCAGGTCAGGGTGAGAAAATGATTGCTTTGGAGGGTAGGCTCTGCTGAAGGCCCTCCCCTCCCCCAAATTCTTGCCTCTCTGGTCTCCACCCCTGAAATCTTCAAGTATTTCCCAACCCAGCACTGGCAGCCCTGGTGCCAGATGAATGGACTTTAAGCAGGGATCCAGAAACATATAGTTGGGCTTTGTGGGATCCAAGGAGAGGGCCCTGCATAGCTTCCAAGATTTGATGAGACATAAGAGAAGCCATGTTGGATCAGGCCATGGGCCCATCCAGTCCAACACTGTGTCACACAGTGGCCAAAGAAACCAAGTGCCATCAGGAGGTCCATCAGTGGGGCCAGGACACTAGAAGCCCTCCCACTGTGCCCCCCCCCAAGCACCAAGAATACAGGGCACGCTTGCCCCAGACGGAGAGTTCCAACAATTTTGTTGTTCAGTCACACAGTCGAGTCCAGCTCTTTGCGACTTCATGGACAAAGCCACACCAGGCCCTCCTGTCTTCTACCATCCTCTGAGGTCTGCTCAAATTCGTGTTTGTTACATCAGTACGCTGTCCAGCCGTCTCATCTTTTGCTGTCTCCTTCTTCTTTTGCCTTCTGTCCGTCTTTCTTTCTTTCTTTCTTTCTTTCTTTCTTTCTTTCTTTCTTTCTTTCTTTCTTTCTTTCTTTCTTTCTTTCTTTCTTTCTTTCTTTCTTTCTTTCTTTCTTTCTTTCTTTCTTTTTCTCTCTCTCTCTCTCTCTCTCTCTCTTTCTCTCTTTCTCTCTTTCTCTCCCTCTCTCCCTCCCTCTCTCTCTCTTTCTCTCTCTCTTTCTCTCTCTCTTTCTCTCTCTCTCTCTTTTTCTCTCTTTCTCTTTTTCTCTTTCTCTCTCTCTCTCTTTCTTTCTCTCTTTCTCTCTTTCTTTTCCTACCCTCCCCGCCGAAGCAGGCTCAGGGTCTTTCCCAGTGAGTGCTCCCTTCTCATTTGGTGGCCAGCATCAGGGTCTTCCCCAGTGAATGCTCCCTTCTCATTTAGTGGCCAAAGTATTTGAGCTTCAGCTTCAGCATCTGACCTTCCAGGGAACAGTCAGGGTTGATTTCCCTTAGGACTGACTGATTTGATCTTCTTGCAGTCCAAGGGACTCTCAAGATTCTTCTCCAGCACCACAGCTCAAAAGCATCTATTCTTCTGCGCTCGGCCTTCCTTATGGTCCAACTCTCACAGCCATACATTACTACTGGGAATACCAACCCTTTGACTATATGGACTTTTGTTGGCAGGATGATGTCTCTACTTTTTATTATATTGCCAAGGTTTTTATTATACTCCCAAGGAACAAACGTCTTTTAATTTCATGGCTACAGTAACCATCTGCAGTGATCTTGGATCCCAGAAATGTGAAGTCTTTCACTACTTCCATGTCTTCCCCTTCTATTTGCCAAGGAGTGATGGAGCCGGATGCCGTGATCTTAATTTTTTTGATGTTGAGCTTTAAGCCTATTTTTGCACGCTCCTCTTTCACCCTCAACAAGAGGTTCTTTAGTTTCTCTTCACTTTCTGCCATTATAAGTGGTGTCATCTGCATATCTGAGGTTGCTGATGTTCCAACAATACGCTGTGGCTAATAGCCAGCTAGGGGAGGGACGGTGGCTCAGTGGTAGAGCATCTGCTTGGGAAGCAGAAGGTCCCAGGTTCAATCCCCGGCGTCTCCAACTAAAAAGGGTCCAGGCAAATAGGTGTGAAAAACCTCACCTTGAGACCCTGGAGAGCCGCTGCCAGTTTGAGTAGACAATACTGACTTTGATGGACCAAGTGTCTGATTCAGTATAAGGCAGCTTCATATGTTCATATGGACCTCTGCTCCGTATGCTTATCCAATCCCCTCTCGAAGCTGGCTATGCTTGCTAGATGAAGCTAGCTTGGGCTGTGCTGCACTCTGTATGGTGCTTTTTCAAGGAAGCGAATAAATATGACTAAGAAGGTGATAGGAAGTGAAGTTGTCAGTGTGGTGCAGTGATTAGAATGTCAGGCTAGGATGTGGGAGACCCCGGTGTGAATCCCCACTGGGTTACCCAGGGTGACTTTGGGCCAGGCACACACCTCTCGCCCTCATCTACATCACAGAGTTGTAGTGAGGGAAAAATGGAACAGGGGGGAATGATGTAAGCCACTTTGGATCCCCACCCGGGGGAAAGCAGGGTATGCGTGTAGTTAGCAAATAAATGCTCAGTTGATCCATCTTGAGCAAAGGTCCAACAATGGCTATGAGCCACAAATGCAGATGGAGTGCCATGTTTAGGGCAGTGATGCCCTGTATTCTTGGTTGCTTGGGGGCAACAGTGGGAGGGCTTCTGAAGATCTGACCTTGCTGGTGGACCTCCTGATGGCACCTGGGTTTTTGGCCACTGTGTAACAGTGTTGGACTGGATGGGCCATTGGCCTGATCCAACATGGCTTCTCTTCTGCTTTTATGATGGTAACTGGAAGCTGAAATTAAACGGTACCTTGTTATTACTCGCTGAATTAAGCATTGTTGAACGTGCGAAAAGTCCCCAAAGTGCCAGGATGAGGCTATGGACTGAATGAATTCAGTAATTATGAACAAGCTGGCTGGTAGTTTCTATTCAATTAAATATGCAAAGAAGAAAAACGACTCTTCCTTTTTTGTCCACAGGCCAGTAAATACACAATTCCCAAGCCAGAGTTGTGTAAGAATGTTTATTTATTGCAGTTTCTTATGTGTGTTCCTTTGTGCATTCCCCATCCAACCGTGTTGGGGAATATTTATTTATTTTTATGCCCCACCTTTCTTCCCAATGAGGACTCACTGTGGCTTACATAGTTCTCCTCTCCTCCATTTTACCCTCACAACAACCCTGTGAGGTAGACTAGGGTGAGAATGTATGATTGGTCCAAGGTTACCCAGCAAGCCCAAGGTATACCCAGTAGTCATATGAATCTGGGTCTCCCAGGTACTAGTCTGACAATTTTAACCAGGGCTTGCTTTGTAGCAGGAACTCCTTTGCATGTTATGCCACATACCCCTGATGTAGCCTATCCTCCAAGAGCTTACAGAGCTTTTAATACAGAATCTACTATAAGCTCCAGGAGGATTGGCTACATCAGGGGTGTTTGGCCTGATGTGCAAAGGAGTACCTGACACACAAAAAAGGAAAAGTTTCCGACTCTGGGGTGATGTTGCTTTCACAACGTTTTCACAGCAGACTTTTTACGGGGTGGTTTGCCATTGCCTTCCCCAGTCATCTACACTTTCCCCCCAGCAAGCTGGGTACTCATTTTACTGACCTCGGAAGGATGGAAGGCTGAGTCAACCTTGAGCCGGCTACTTGAAAACCCAGCTTCCACCGGGGATCGAACTCAGGTCATGAGCAGAGCTTAGGACTGCAGTACTGCAGCTTTAACACTCTGCGCCACGGAGCTCTGCAAACCACCCCCACTTTAAATGTTTCACAAAATCTGGAGATGGGATTGCGATGCCTTTGTAGGAATGTATTTGCATGCACCCCTGTTTCTTTTTCAGGGTGAGCACTGCTCAAAGAGGCGGGGGAGGTCTTTTTGGAACTTCCTCAGGGGTCCCAACGCCTTAATCCTTGATCCCCTGGATTACTTAGTCTCTTTCAGTGAAAAAGCAGCCCCGTGGCACAGAGTGGTAAAGCTGCAGTACTGCAGTCCAAACTCTCTGCTCACGATCTTTCTTCCTGTCTTCCTTCCTGTCTTCCTTCCTTCCTTCCTTCCTTCCTTCCTGCCTGCCTGCCTGCCTGCCTGTCTTCCTGCCTGTCTTCCTTCCTGTCTGTCTGCCTTTCTTTCTTTCTTTCTTTCTTTCTTTCTTTCTTTCTTTCTTTCTTTCTTTCTTTCTTTCTTTCTTTCTTTCTTTCTTTCTTTCTTTCTTTCTCTCTCTCTCTCTCTCTCTCTCTCTCTCTCTCTCTTTCTTTCTCTCTCTCTTTCTCTCTTTCTCTCTTTCTCTCTCTCTCTCTCTCTTTCTCTCTCTCTCCTTCCTTCCTTCCTTCCTTCCTTCCTTCCTTCCTTCCTTCCTTCCTTCCTTCCTTCCTTCCTTCCTTCCTTCCTTCCGTAATTTCCATTGTAATGATGGATTATGTTTGTCATACTCGATAGGAATCTGGGCTGCATATTCTTCTCTTCCCCTCTTCCCTTCCCACCCTGTTCCTTTTCTTTTTTAAAAATAATAAATGGCTTCTCTCTCGCCTTTTTAACTCCCGGAGAAGCCAAATAAATCTGAAACTAAAGCTCACGCTCCCGTAAGAAGAGAGAAAAAAACTCTGCTCTTTAATTTTGCCCGATTGTCTGATGGGGCCCTGCCATCACAGGATTTATTTGTTGTTCCTTGCCTTTTAACGACGTCGGCAGTTGAGAGGCGCTGTTTTGCTAAATGTGGTGTAAAAAGTAAATTGTGGCGCAGCAGATGTTGGTATTTGGATGGATGTCTGTACAAGAGGGGGACGGCCCCAGTCATCTCTGTCGGCTGTCTCCCGGCTCCACAGGCCCGCTGCGTGGTTACTTTGGTGTGTAAAAACAGCTCATTTCACAACTGGGGGAAGTTTGGCATTATGCTTGGCATGGAGCCATTCCGCTGGGTTTAAGCGCAAGTGTTTATCCAGCAATTTTCTTAGCACTGGTAGCTCTGAGATAATGTGTATTAAACTTCAATAAGGCGAAGGAGGAAATTAGAGCAAGGGGCTGTTTGGGGGTGCTTTTTTGTTGGTTTGTTGTGTTTTATCCTTAAAAAAAAAAGCAATCAAGATTGCAGCAATTCATCCTCTTTCTTTCTCTTCTCGCCTCCCCCACTCTTCTTTATTGCCAAACCCTTAACAGATCACAACGTTTTGTTATTTCTTCCTCGTCACATTTCCTCCTTTGGAATTCTTACGATATGATTCATAGAAAGCTGACCTGTTTGTGAAGGTAAATGCCACTGAATGGGCTTTTAGCGCTCTTGAAAAAAAAAGCCACCTCCACAGCCTTGATTGTCCAATAAAAAATGTCCTTGCCAGATGGTCAGATGGGCATGACTTTTCCTTCTATGGCTTTGGAGCGGGCGGGGCCTCATTCTAGAGCGGCACAAACCCAAGCCTTGGGAGCAGCTTGGCCATAACTTTTCCGGCATAGCTCTTCTGGTGGGCTCTTATCGTAGCACCCTTTTGAAATTAAGCTTCACTTCTGCTCACAGAACTACTTTCCCTTGCCTCCCCATGATTTTCAGTTTTCAAGGAATGTCTGTGGTTCAGTTGGCACTAGAGAATCCTTGCAACTGCTACTGTATATATATGGCCGATTGATATATATATATATATATATATCAATCGGCCATATATATATATATGGCCGATTGAGATATATATATATATATATATATGTGTGTGTGTGTGTGTGTGTGTGTGTGTGTATATGTAAAAAGGTACTCCCCTGTGCAAGCACCAGTTGTTTCTGACTCTGGGGTGACGTTGCTTTCACAACGTTTTCACAGCAGACCTTTTTACAGGGTGGTTTGCCATTGCCTTCCCCAGTCATCTATGCTTCCCCCGCAGCAAGCTGGGTACTCATTTTACTGACCTCGGAAGGATGAAAGGCTGAGTCAATCTTGAGCCCGTGACCTGAACCCAGCTTCTGCCGGGATCAAACTCAGGTCGTGAGCAGAGCTTAGAACTGCAGTACTGCAGCTTTACACTCTGTGCCACGGGACTCTTTATATATATACGCTGCGTGTGTGTGTATACATATATACACATATACATATATTGCTGGTGTATATACATATATACACACATACATATATATATAGGCCTAAGATAAGAATGGATAAGATGTTTAAATAGAGTGATGGAGTTGTATTTGGATGAAATGTTAATAGTTATAAATTTATGGAATATTATAATGTATCTATGGCCTGGGACTCTCACAGAGGTGGATTGGTGTTGGAATATATAACAATAAAATTAAAAAAAATATATATATACAGGCCTAAGATTCAGTGGGAGCTCACAGGAGCACAGCTCCTGAACCTTTCTGAGAGTTCCACCTTCTCCTGAGAGTTCCACCTCCTTGTCCATTGAATAGTATGTGCAGCTGCATAACAATCCCTGGATGAGCTCCGCCACCTATTTTTCTACAAAATGACGCCTGTGTACATACACATACACACAGAGCTTTTTTTAGTAGAAAACCCCCAGCAGGAACTCATTTGCATATTAGGCCACACCCCTTGACATCACCATTATTTCACACATGTTTGTTTTTTCAAAAAAGCTCAGCATAAACTCATTTGCGTATTAGGCCACACCCCCTAACACCAAGCCAGCTGGAACTGAGTTCCTGCTCAAAAAAACCCATGTGTGTGTAAACACACATACATATAGTTCAGAACAATTTTATTTCAGAAATCGTATACAAGATAACAAATATACAAAGCCAAAATTGACAGTTTAGAAATAGATTGTTACATTTTAATATAAGATATAAAAACAATTGGTACTTCTTAATGCCAAACCAGTAAATTAGAATTAGACACACCCAAAAAATAGCACAAGCAAAATAATCTAGAAATGGGGACAATTTAAGAAGGGTATTCATGCAACCCGGTCTCACCCAGATTTTGAGCAATTTTATCCAATGTAAAATATTCCCTGCACTTACTCAGCCAGACAACCAACGAGGGAGGCGAATTTAACCTCCGATTTGTTGCTATTGCAAACTTTGACGCAGTTAGCAGCAAGGATGTCAACTCCTTCTTCTGCTCAGATATCTTAAAGTCCTCCCAGAACTGCTTTTTATATTTCCAGTGGGAGCTCACATCTTCTTCCGTTTTCATAGATGGTTTTTTTTTTTGCAACTTTAGCAGTATGGCCAATTGATAGCCCAACGGACTGCTGCTTCACATATCTGTTTTTCTAACTGTGCGCCAAAAGATGTGCTAAACTTGCTCTTGAACAACTGATGTATGACTAAGCAAGCTTTGTTTGAAAATACAGGGAGCCAAGACAGGCTGTGGATCCCAGCTGAGAGTATTTTTAGTGTTTTAACCCACGCTGGCTGTTAGACTTACTCACCTGTCCTCATTGAGTGTTTGTTTACATAAGAACATAAGAGAAGCCATGTTGGATCAGTCCAGTGGCCCATCCAGTCCAACACTCTGTCACACAGTGGCAAACCCCCCCAAAACAAAAGAGGTGTCATCAGGAGGTCCACCAGTGGGGCCAGGACACTGGAAGCCCTCACACAGTTGCCTCCCTACGCAGCAAGAATACAGAGCATCACTGCCCCAGACAAGAGAGTTCCATCTGTGCCTTGTGACTGATAGCCACTGATGGACCTCTGCTCTTCTGTTTATCCGCTACAATAAGGCATGTTTGTCACTACATCAGACATGGAATGACTCTGCCTACCTGGTCTGCTTTCGCCCATCTTAAGACTTCAAGACTGATTTCCCACTCGCCCTACACCGCTCAGCAGGGCTTCCCTTCGATTTCACACTCTCTGTCCTGGGGTTGCAGCTAGCGTTGGCTTTTTCGTGAGTCAAACAGAAACCTCTAAAAACCAGTTTCTGTTTGACATGCAGAAAAGCCGATGCTAGCTGCAGCCCTGGGGCAGATAGTTTGAAATTGGAGGGAAGCCCTGCTGAGAAGAGGAGCTTGAGAGCGGTGTAAGGCGAGTGGGAAATTGGTCCTCGTCTCCTAGCCTGGAATAGTTGGGTTAAAAAACAACAACAGCACAAAACCCACTTTGGCATGGAAATGTGCATGATTTGGTGAGCGATTTTGAAATACCAATAGCCAGCTTGGTGTAGTGGTTAAGAGCAGTGGACACTAATCTGGAGAAGCAGGTTTGATTCCCTACTCCTCCACATGAAGCCAGCTGGGTGACCTTGGGTCAGTCACAGTTCTCTCGAAACTCTCTCAGGTCCACCTACCTCACACCGTGTCTGTTGTGGAGAGAGAAATGGAAGGCAATTGTCGAGTGAGCAGTCCTTTTTGTGGTGAAAATAATCAGTTCTGGAGTAGTCAAGATTGTTTCAAACTGGAATTTCACCTACTACCTTGTCGGGAAGTTTTAAATAGACCTTAAGTGACTTTGTACAAAGAACGTTTGGGTGAAATTGGTAGGTTTTGAGAGCATACAGCATCTTCAAGCTGTTTCCTTTGTATCTGAGAGTGCTTTCATGAAGTGCTGCTGTTATAGGATTATTGCCTTACTTTGCGTTGTGGATAAATTTCTATAAAAAATGAAACAGATTGACAAGGTTGTAAGTTTTATTTTTCTGCAGTTCGTGTGCACAGTTGTTTTGGTTCTCTTCTGGCTCTAACGTTAAGCAAGTCTGGCCACTCCTGCTCTAGGACAATTTTTCCTGAACTGAGGCAAAAATGTGCAAGCCAGAGGCTAAAGAATTGTGAGCCAGCTCACACTAACTCACCTTAGAGGGAACACTGCCCCCAAGCAAATCCAGAGTTGGTACACAGAGGCCCTGGTCTGACGCACAGTATAATCAGATGTTGCTGCTGTTTCCTTCCGGATTTAAAGTGGCTGATCAGACAGCAACATCTGCCTCCTGGTATTAACTTGTAGTAGCGCCCCCCCCCCAATCCTTCTTGGAACCAGATTATTTTGTTACCTGCTCCTTTGCGGTGTTTTTTGAGTTCTCCGGTTTCACCTCATAGTTTTCTCCGTCTGGATAGTTCTGCTGCAATATTAACCAACTTCCGGATGTCTGAAGGCTGTCTCAGAGCAAAAGGAACCTCAGACATCCGGTTTACGGTCGCCTTTTTTTTTTTTTTTTTACTATGTAGCGATATGCACATAAGCACATAATGTTTTAACCTATGTGCACAATGTGCGCATGCACATAATGCACAGATGTGCATAATACACACATGCGCATAATAGTGGAGGAAAAAAAAGAACTGCATGGTGCCGTCGTGTAGACGGCAGAAGACGGTTTCACCGCAGAGCGATTCGAATTGCAGTATGGCAGTCTGATCGATAATATCCGGAACAAGGATATTTGGAACAGAACCGGGTCAGTTTAACACGAACTCAACACACTGTGTGAACAGGGCCAGAGACAGGCAACTGCAGGGCTACTTTTGCTCATGTCCTGCTTTGCAAAACCGGTAAGTGCTGCCACCAATCAACTGTGACTTGATGTTACTTTCCATCCCACCACCAAATTGAAGTTTAGGATTTCAAGGTGGGTAAATCAAGCCTGCACTTCCCTCGGAAGCTCAAGAGGACAAAGGGGAGGCGATTGTACTTTGGTCCCATAGTGAGAAGACAAGAGTTACTGGAAAAGACAATTGTGCAGAGAAAAGTTGAAGGCAGCAGGACAAAAGGAAGACTCAACCGGAGATAGATGGACTCAGGTAAAGGAAGCCGGAGCCCTCAGTTTGCAAGCCCTGAGCAAGGTTGTTGACGAGTGGACATTTTGGAGGACGTTCATGTTGGATATTGTAACTCTGCATGCAAGAGGTTTCTGGGAGGGAAAGGGTTAAGAGAATTCTCTCCCTCAGAAGGACTTGGCCGCACCTTCTAGATATTGAGCTGTCTTTGGCCATTATTTGGGTTCTGTGTTGAATGTTTTATAGGCCCTCTCTACTTCTCTTTCTTACCTGGGCTTGAAGCTGTAGCAAGTTCACTTCTCTGAAGTTAATCTGTTCACAATGAGCTAAATGTACCCAGGGGTCGTTTTGTAGAAAAATAGGTGGTGAAGCTCATTAGCGTAACTCATTAGCATATGCTGCCCCTCCACCAGCCAAAAGCTACCCGACGCAAGAAAGGAGAGCCCCGAGCGAGCAAGGCCTGCTTGAACTGGTAGGAGATCTAGGCTACCACCCCCCCTGTCAAAAAGCCAGCAAGCCACCCACCACCCAAAATCACATAAGTGGAGAAAGGGTGGCGTGGGCTTCTCCAGGGGTTAATGAGGGCTGCTGGGGGCATGGCAAAGCCCCAGGTGGCTGGCTGGCTGCCCACTCTCCTAATCTAGGAATTGTTATGCAGCTGCACCTACTATTCAATGGACAAGGTAGGTGGGGAGGAGGAGGGGGAGCCCTCAGAAAGGTTCAGGAGCTGTGCTCCTGTGAGTTCCTGCTAAATCTGAAGCCTGAATGTACCTACGTGAATATGTCACGTGTTTCTATTTTTGTAAGTAAAGTTTCTTTCTCCTGTTACCATTGGAGTCAGATCATTGTTGTAATTTGTTTGGACAGCATTTTCCCCTTAACTGGGAACCATAGAGGACTGAGGATAGTGTGTAAAGCCTCTGTGCTTCCAGGGCAATTGATTTTTTTTCTTTTACCTTTTACCCATTCATTAATTCATAGGGTTACCATAGTTGGAAGCAATGTTCCCTCTAAGCTGTGGGATCTTGTGAGCAAAAATTCGACTTTGTGAGCTACTGGCGTTAAAGCTGTGAGCTACTGCATAAATGAGTTTGCTCTGGGGCCGTTTTCCCTGAGCGAAGACAAAAAATGTATGAGCCAGAGGCTAAAATACTGTGCTTTAGCTCACACTAACTCAGCTTAGAGGGAACACTGGGTGTAGGCAGTTTGAGAGCGCTTAACACAGAGAAGAGGGTGGATAGAAGGGCTGTAGCCAGGATTTCCGTTGTTTGAGGGGGGGGGGGGTGAGGGGGGTACCCGGTTTGGTGGCCCTGGGCTCTCGGCACCGTAAACTGCCTTGAGTTCCACAAGGCCAACCCCCCTTCACCTGGGCAGTCACAGCAACTCTGCTCCCCCCACCCCTTTCTTATGTGCCCCTCTCTTAAAGAGACAGAGACTTCTTGACTCTCATAAGAGAAGCCATGTTGCATCAGGCCAGTGGCCCATCCAGTCCAACACTCTGGGTCACACAGTGGCCAAAAAACCAGGCGCCATCAGGAGGTCCACCAGTGAGGCCAGGACACTAGAAGCCCTCCCACTGCTGCGCCCCCCCAAGCACCAAGAATACAGAGCATCACTGCCCCAGACAGAGAGTTCCAACAATACGCTGTGGCTAATAGCCACTGATGGACCTCTGCTCCATATGTTGATCCAATCCCCTCTTGAAGCTGTCTGTAGTGGCAGCCATCACCATCTCCTGTGGCAGTGAATTCCATGTGGTAATCACCCTTAGGGTGACTCCCCCCACCCCTGCTCTGCATACTAGAGAAGAAGAAGACTGCAGATTTATACCCCGTCTTTCTCTCTGAATCAGAAACTTAGGGCGGCTCACAATCTCCTTTATCTTCTTCCCTCACAACAGACACCCTGTGAAGTGGGTGGGGCTGAGAGAACTCTCACAGCGGCTGCCCTTTCAAGGACAACTCCTGCGAAAAAAGTGAAGAGACCAGCAGCGATGCTGCTACTTGTTCAGAGTGACAATGAGCAAAGGAGACAGATTGGGTTCCCTCCAACGGAGGGGCCATGGGGTTGGAAGGGGGGTTTGAAAGGATGGGCCTGGCCAGGGCTTTTTAATGTAGAAAAAGCCCATCAGGAATTCATTTGCATATTAGACCACGCCCCTTTACACTAAGCCAGCTGGAACTGCATTCCTGTGCACTCCTGCTAAAAAAAAAAAGCCCTGGGCCTGAGCTCCACTCTAGCTACCTGCCTGTTGGACCGTGCAGCGGTGCCATAGCACATCTTAAGAATCACGATGCAGCAAAATGTGCTGAGGCTAAGCCAGTCTGGGGTCCGGTCAGCACTTGAACGGGCCTCTGCTGCAGCTGATTCCAGCTTGACAAACAGCAGTAGGAATGCTTGAGTCAGTCTGTTTGAGACATTATATTCTCCCCCCCACTTTCCCTCCACCTCCTCGAAGTCGCTGGCTGCAGCAAGATTCTTCAGGGTGGCCTCTGCCGCCTTGACCCCTGCCGCAGCAACGGCAGAACCTCCGGCAGCTGCAGCCAGGGACGGATGAGAATGCTCAGTGTCCAAAGAATTGAGCTGCACCACAGCGATTCACGTTGCATTCACACGCGCACACACACACACACACACGGGTTTTTTTCCTCTGCAAGATTTTCAGCATGTGGCTCCAGATTTGTCGAAATTTGCTGTTGCTGCGGTATCAAGCGGTTGCAAGACTGAGGCTAATGGGAAGCCGTATCCCAACAGCTGAGTTTGTTAGGACCAGCCCGAAACAGTGTGCAAACTTTGGAGGTCAGCAGAATGCTTCATAAAGCCAGATTTTAATTTTAAAAAATAAGGGAGGGGGGGAGGAGGGAGAAAAAATTATTTCAGGTCTGCTGTGAATGTGTCTTGCTGGAGGGTTGGTTAGATTAGGAGAAGGTAGTAAGTTGTGACTTTATTCTGTCTCTTTAGATCAAGTGTGGCCAGACTGAGAGTCATGTGTGGCTCTTGAAGCCCCCACTGCCCTGTCGGCTGGCTTGGAGAAGTCATTTCTCTCTTTAAGTCACTTCTCCAAGCCAAGCCAGATGGTGGCTTGGAGAACGCATTTAAAGTTGCTTTCTTTCCATCTCCCTCCCTCCACTCAATCTATTTTCCTCCCCTCTCTCTCCCTTGTGGCTCTCAAGCATCTGACATTTATTAGGCTCTTGCATTAAGTGAATTCGGCCATCCCTGGTTTACAGCCCTGACCTGGATAGCCAAGGCTAGCTCTTTCCTGTCAGATCTTGAAAGCTAAGCAGGGTCAGCCTTGGTTAGTATTTGGATGGGAGACCACCAAGGAAGCCCAGTGTTGCTATGCAGAGGCAGGCAGCGGCAAACCACCTCTGTACCTCTCTTGCCTCGAAGCCCAACAGGGTGCCATACGTTAACTGCGACTTGACAAGAGATCTTTATATCTTGCTTCCCCCATCCCACCCCATGGGGATCCAGAGTTGGTTACATCATTAAGAACATAAGAGAAGCCATGTTGGATCAGGCCAATGGCCCATCCAGTCCATTACTCTATATCATGCAGTGGCCAAAAAACCATGGCCATTAGGAAGTCCATCAGTGGGGCCAGGACACTAGAAGCCCTTCCACTGTGTTCTCCCCCCCCCTTCCAAACACCAAAAATACCCCAGACAGAGAGTTCCAGCAATAAGCTGTGGCTAATAGCCACTGATGGACCTCTGCTCCATATGCTTATCCAACCCCCTCTTGAAGCTGTCTATGCTTGTAGCTGCCACCACCTCCTGTGGCAGGGAATTCCATGTGTTAATCACCCTTTGGGTGAAGAAATACTTCCTTTTAACAGTTCTGACCCAACTAGGCAATTTCATTAAGTGCTCATGAGTTCTCATATTGTGAGAAAGGGAGAAAAGTACTTCTTTCTCTACCTTCTCTATCCCGTGCATAATCTTGTAAAACTCTGTCATGTCACCCCTCATTGTTCTCCCTTCCTCCATTTAATCAATCCTGTAAGGTAGGTCGGGCTGAGAGGTGATGACTGGTCCAAGGTCACTCAGTGAGCTTCCATGGCCGAGTGGGGATTCGAATTCGGTTCTCCCAAATCCTAGTCCATTGCTTGAAGTACTATATCTCACACTGGATCATTCCGGGATGATGGGAGCTTCTTTTTGAAAATATAAAATGGTGGGCTGAATCTGTTTTTTCTCCTTTTCTCACAATACAAGAATTCGTGGGCATTCGATGAAATTGCTGAGCAGACACGTTAAAATGGATAAAAGGAAGTACTTCTTCACCCAAAGGGTGATTAACATGTGGAATTCACTGCCACAGGAGGTGGTGGCGGCCACAAGTATAGCCACCTTCAAGAGGGGTTTAGATAAAAATATGGAGCACAGGTCCATCAGTGGCTATTAGCCACAGTGTGTGTGTATATATAAAATTTTTTGCCACTGTGTGACACAGAGTGTTGGACTGGATGGGCCGTTGGCCTGATCCAACAGGGCTTCTCTTATGTTCTTATGTTTCCATGCAGAGTGGTAAAGCTGCAGTACTGCAGTCCTAAGCTCTGCTCACGACCTGAGTTTGATCCCGGTGGAAGCTGGGTTCAGGTAGCCAGCTCAAGGTTGACTCAGCCGTCCATCCTTCTGAGGTGGTGAAATGAGTACCCAGCTTGCTGGGGGGAAAGTGTAGATGACCAGGGTAGGCAATGGCAAACCACCCCGTAACAAAAAGTCTGCCGTGAAAACGGCATGTTGTGACGTCACCCAAGTTGGAAACGACTGCTGCTTGCACTTTTACCTTTTACCAAGTGTAGATGACTGGGGAAGGCAATGGCATACCACTGCATAAAACGTCATGCAACGTCACCCCAGACTCAGAAACGACTGGTGCTTGCACAGGGGGCTACCTTTACCTTTTTACCAAATGGGACATGACGGTCTCTTTTTTGAAAGGTGTGCGCTGATTAAAAGCAGGATCCAAACAGTCTTCGGTCTGTTAACATGTCAGGTGTGTCTTCAGTGCCCTAGAGGTGTTTGGCACTTGTGACATTGGCCAACAATCGCTGACTGTATCAAGCAGCGTATGAATTTAGACCCTGAGCAGGTATTGGATTTCATTGCCATTTATTCAATTATATCCTGCTTTTGTCCCCACTGTCATAGATTCAGAGGAGTTAGCTGTGCTAGTCTGTTGCTGCAAAAATAGCAAAGGGTCCAGTAGCGCCTTTAAAACTAACAAATTTTATTGTAGCATGAGGTTTCAAGAAACACAGCTCTCTTCATTGGAAGCATGGAGGGTATGTAGAAACTGGGCAGGTGGTAAGGGGAGAGGGAGTGGATGCAGGCAATGAGTGCCACGCAAATGCCATGCAGTTGGGAAAGTCGTGGAAAAGGTAGAATGTGCAATCCAGGCTCAGAACATCTTTCAGAACATCTTTCCCCCCTCTTCCATTTTTCTCTCAACAAGGTAGGCCATGCTGAGAGTTTGTAACAGGCCCACGGTTATCTGGTGGGCTTCCATGATAGAAGTGGGGACCCGAGTTCACCACTCTGTACACGACACCATGCTGGGGATGAATGATATAAGCGGCTCAACTTTATGACCGTCTTTCCCCATACGAACCCCAGAGAGCGCTGAGGTCAGCTGGGAAGAACTTGCTAACTATCCCTGGGCCGAGAGAGGTACAGAGTACCCGTGATCGGGCTTTCTCTGTTATGGCTCCACGCCTATGGAACCAGCTTCTGGAGGATCTGCAGGCCCTGCGGGAATTTGAACAGTTCCGCAGGGCCTGCAAGACCACCCTGTTTCGATTGGCCTTCACCGAATAAGGGAAACTGCTAGTGAAACCTATACAATAGCAACAGTATATTAATTTTAATGATTTTATTGATTTTAGAGTTTTAGTAGAATTTTAATTAATGTGTTAATTAGTTATGTTCAAATACCTTGTAAAACTAATGTATTGATTATGTTGTTAGCCGCCCTGAGCCTGCTTCGGTGGGGAGGGCGGGATACAAATAAAGGTTGATTGATTGATGATGTTATTGCAGATTTGCCTTCTGCCAACTGGACTCGGCTCACTCCCCGTGTCCTTCTGTAGCATGGTGATAATTTAAAAAAAAAATGGAGTAAAAGTTTGTTGGTGCCACTGGGCTCAAAGTTTGTTCTGCTCCAGTGAAACTGTTTGGCTACTCCGTGTGGCAGAATGTTGGGCTAAGTGAATCACTGGCCTGATCCAGCAGGGCTCTTCTTATGTTCTTACGAGTTTCTCCCCCATTTCAAAACAAAACGGAAATGTGATATTCAGACAGCTGTAATTTGTACTTGTGCTTGGGATTGAAAGGGCTCAGATACACCAGTTTTACACAGATCTTCCTTGGGCTTCTATTAAAGGTGGGGTGGGGGAAGTAGGTTTTGATACTTTGGTAATTTCACCCCCTTCCTCCGGGCCTCCCATCTACTGGAGGTTAAATTAACACTCAAACTCATGGTTTTAAAAGGACGGCAAGCTGAGTTTTTAAAGAGACGCCAACTCTCCTTTTTAAAAACAAAAGTGAGCTGCTCATAAAATTTCAATGCTTAATGAGGCTTCATTTGCATCTTTTCCCACTGGAGGCAGCTGTAGGTGAAGGACCAGGCTGTGTAAGCGGTGCCAAAGGAAGGCGTAAGGGGTTTTGGATGCTGATTAATTCCCTTTTGCTCCTTTGGGAATATCTGGCATTGGTGGAAATTGATTGCTGTAAGCAATATGGCAGCAGTTTCTCTCTCTTTTTTTCCCTTTGACCTTCTAAACCAAAACACAGTGAAAACACAGACACACGCAAATCTGTCTGTTTGTTTTTTTTTGGCTTGTTAACGATGAAATAGAATGATTTGTCTTGAAAACCAGGTGACTTCAGATGGCATGGACGCTTCCTTTACCCTCCCCTTGCTTCTTGCATATATAAACTCTAGACAGAAACTATTAATGAATACATGCCATTTATTTTTTGTTTCTTCATTTTGTTGCTTCAAGAGCAGGAGTGGCCAAACTTGCTTAACATAAGAGCCACATAGAATAAATATCAGATATTTGAGAGCTGGAGGGAGGGAGGGAGGGAAGGAAGGAAGGAAGGAAGGAAGGAAGGAAGGAAGGAAGGAAGGAAGGAAGATGGGGAAGGGAGAGATGAAAAGAAAGTCACTTTTAATGCATTCTCCAAGCCACTGTCAGCCATGCAGGCCTTTTTTATACCTCTTTGCACCTCTCGTAACGTGTGGTATACGTTTTATCTGAGCGTCTAGGATTGTAGTTTTCAGTAGTCTCCAAGCTTCCCAAAGGGATTTGACCCTGCTTACCTTTCCTTTCCTTTTCTTCTTCACAAGCCTCGCTTGACAGAAGTTGTCCCTTCTAAAGTTAAAAATGGTTGTGCTGTTGTTTTTGAGCAACTCCCTATTTACATAATTGTTGAAATTAATAACATTATAGTCATTCTTCCCAATCCGTGCTATCACATTTGCCAGATCTTGGGCATTACTTAGGACCAAGTCCAGGATCACCTCTCCCCTGTGCTCCATGGCACAGTCATTGAGAGTTTCGAGTCTTTTTTTCCTGACTTGAACACATATTGACTCAATCAGTGTGTGGGTAGTTAAGGGAGGCAGAAGAAGAAGAGATTGAATTTATACCCCACCCTTATCCTCATTCCAGAATTCTACGAGTCACAAAAAAACAAAAATGTCACCGTTGACTATACCAGAAGTGACATCGTTGTCTTGTGGGACATTCTAGGATTCACTCTAAACTCTATAGTTTTACCACGGATTTTTTTTTTTTTGTAGTCAGAAGTGAATATGCAGCATCAGAAAATTGCCGTTTTGTGTCTGCCATCCTATTAAGTTCTGTCAGAGGTTCTTCTGACAGTGGGAAAACTTTTAGAGTCCAGAATATCTTCAAAGACAGTGGGAAAATGGCAGCCCTAAACCCAGGTCAGGCCAATTCTGATGTTCTTGAATTGCAGATGTGCATCAATGCCAGATGGGTTGTGTCATCTGCTGAACGGGCTTGCCTCTGAATAAAAGCGTGTGAGAGTTTTGTGTGTGTGTGTGAGGGGGGAGTTTAATCCACTCACCCTTTTCTAAACATGACTCTGAACATGAGACCGGTTAATCATTTCCCTCTGCCCTACCCCTGTCTCTCACCCCCCCATCTTTTTGTCAAATTCTCCGAAGATATGATAATGAAGCAGGTGCTCTGTGCATTGTTGGCTTTCCAGGGCCGTGAGAAACAGCAGTCGGTTTGGCGTACCCAGAGCGGCGCAAGAGGCGGAGGCCATCCTTTGTAACCTGTTGCCATCAGAGTGCTGTGTGGGGTCCAATCAGAGAAGGGGGGGGGGAAGTCTCCTAACTCTATCCAGCTGCACGGAAAAGGGCGGGTGAGAGATCTTTGAAGGAGAGTGGCTTTCTTTTAGCCCTGAGGTGAATTAGCTCCTTGTTATGGTGGCAGGCCGCTCTCTCGTATGCAGTCAGTGAAAGGCAGAGGGAGGGACGGGAGGGGAGGGGCGTGGGCTATGGGTGCAGACAGTCTGCTGACTCAGGGTTGACCTCTCCTATTGGGGAGCGCCCTCCGCTGCAGTCTGGGCAGGCTCATTGAAATGCAGAGCACAGGGCCAGGCGTCCGCAGCTGTCCCCGCTGGAGGCAAAGTCTGAAGCGTGCATCCAACGAGCGACCGGGGCCCAAATTAAAATGAAATAGAAACACAGAATTAGCACTTCCATGTGTGTGTCTACGGTTGCGAATAGGCAAACTAGGACTCTTCAGCTCTTCTGAAGCATCTTTGGAGAGATGTTTTTGCTGGCTTTCGTCTTTGCTCTCTCTTCCCCTTTCCAGTTGCTTGTAACAAAATAACTTGCTTTGAATTCAGTGTGTGTGTGTGTGTCTAAACCAGTTCTGCAGTGTCCTGGGGATTCACGACTGCAGATTTATACCCCACCCTTCTCTCTGAATCAGAGTCTCAGAGCAGCTTACAATCTCCTTTATCTTCTTCCCTCACAACAGACACCCTGTGAGGTGGGTGGGGCTGAGAGAGCTCTTACAGCAGCTGCCCTTTCAAGGACAACCTCTGTGAGAGCTATGGTTGACCCAAGGCCACTCCAGCAGGTGCAGGTTGAGGAGTGGGGAATTAAATCCGGTTCTCCCAGATAAGAGTCTACTCACTTAACCACTGCACCAAACTGGCTCTCTTTGGAGCCCCATACATAAATATCTGCTGCACTCCTCCGTTTTCATAAAATAAGACACAGAAATGCCAAAGAAGTGACAAGTGGCGATGTGGGTTTTCAGAGGAGGAAATGCTCCAGTTCAAATTGAAATAAATAATTTAAATGAGGTGTGCAAAATTTAAATAAGATTGGCGAAAGAAGGCAGCTACACAGTATAAAAGCGCTGGACTTTGTGTTTCGTACCCTACTTTTAGCTCCTCTAATGCAGTAGTTTTTCAGTACAGCAGCCCCCTGACAGCTGTAGATGAGCTGACTGTATTTGTGTATGGGGGTTTAGAAAAATTTCCATGGAAAAATGTAACCCTGAAAAATTTTCTGGAAGATGTTCCATTTTAGAAAGTTTTCTGCCTCACATTGCTGCTGGGTGGCAAGCAGGGGTAGAATTCTGGGAGGAGCTCCTTTGCATATTAGGCCACACACCCCTGATGTAGCCAACCCTCCAAGGACTTACAAGGCTTTTTTTGGTAAGCTCTTGGAGGATTGGCTACATCAGAGGGATGTGGCCTAATATGCAAAGGAGCTACTGCTAGAATTCCAGTGCTGGTGGGCAAGCAATGCTCCCTCATAAGGTATGGAGTCTTGCGAGCAAAAGTTCTACTTTATGACCTACTGGCATTGAAGTTGTGAGCTACTGCATAATTTAGTTTGCTCTGGGGCCATCTGTCCTGAGCTAAATTAAAATGTGTGAGCCAGAGGCTAAAAAAACTGCGAGCTAGCTCACACTAAGTCAGCTTAGAGGGAACACTGGCAAGTAGTAGTTTTTGCTAGATTAGAGGAGGAAGAGAAGGAGGGAGAAGAAAGAGAAAGAGAGAGGAGGAAGAGAAGAAGAAAGAAAGGAGGAGAATGAGAATGAAAGGCAATTGGATTTATACCCTGCTCTTCACTCAGAGTCTCAGCAGTTTACTATCTCCTTCCCTTCTTCTCCCCGCAGCAGATAACCCATGTGGTAGGTGGGTGGGGCTGAGAGAACTCTTGAGAGAGCTGCTCTTGAGAGAACAGCTCTAAGAGAACTGGGACTGACCCAAGGTCACCCAGCAGCTGTATGTGGAGGCGTGGGGAATCAAACCTGGTTCTCCCAGATAAAAGTCTGCACTCTTAGTCACTACACTTGGGTTTTCTCTAAGTATTTCTTAACAACAGCCCTTCAAGGTAGATCCTACTCGATACCTGCTGGGATATAAGTAGAATAAAATAAACGAATACCCTTCTGTTATAGTTAGCAGTAGAGACTCAGAGAGAAGGGCTTGTTCACTGAATGTCTCAGCCGAACTGAGATTCCCAGTGGGTCTTCAAAATAATACTTCCTACTCTTAGCCAGTGTTCCCTCTAAGCTAAGTTAGTGTGAACTAGCTCACAGATTTTTAGCCTCCGGCTCACACATTTTTGTCTTAGCTCAGGAAGGATGACCCCAGAACATACTAATTTATGCAGTATTTCCCCCCACCAAATATGGGAAAAGAACCAAAACATATCAAACAAACAGATGGAAATCTTCGTCATGCCACTGTGACCACGTAGGAGAAAGTCATTTAAACAGTATGATGTGACCAGTGTTCCCTCTAAGCTGAGTTAGAATGAGCTAGCTCACAGATTTTTAGCCTCCAGCTCACACATTTTTGTCTTGGCTCAGGAAAATTGACCCCAGAGCACAAAAATTTATTAGCTCACGACTGTAATGCCAGTAGCTCACAAAGTAGAATTTTTGCTCACAAGACTTTGCAGCTTAGAGGAAACATTGCTCTTAACCACTGTATTACCTGTCAGCTCCATGAGAACCCACTGGGGCAAACTGTTTTTATTTATCTTATTTAAAACATTTCTGTGCCACCTTCCCATCCATGTAGGGTCCCCAAGGCGGCTAACAGTTGCCTTTACAAACAGTGGGATTATTCATCGAATTTCTTCCTCTACTTTTGCATTCTTCAGCCTTTAAAAAAAAACCTGCATAAAAGATTGTAGTAAAAATTGTGAAACTCCTCGTTCCTTTGACTTTTCAGGGGCTTGCGGTTTCAGCTTTGCAAAAGGGCTTGACGCAGCAACAAGCATGCAGCAGTTGGTAAATAAAGATGGATTTCCTTTTGTTCGGCTGGCGCTTTCGCTGTTCATTATTCTCCACTTACTTCCCAGGGAGCGGCATCTGTTTGTGAGGTTCAGCACTCTATCAGGGGTAGACAGCTCCCTGATTTGGTTAATATGCTGTGGGGAAGGAGGAGGCAACACAACCCCGGCCTCCTTGTGCAGCTCTCTGTAGAATAAACTTTTCATGAACCAAAGGACTTGCCTGTTTAAACTTCCTAAAATATTTAAGTGCATGTGTACATGGTCTCTTTTGGCAGAACAGCTTGCTAGGAGTCTCTCTCTGTCTCTGTGTCTCTCTCTCCCTCTCTTGTCAGACCCAGAGTCAAGGAAAAGACGATTGAAGTTCAAGATCTTTATTCCAGCTTCATGGGCATACACGCATTGTCGGAACTGACCTCTCTGTCAGCCCTTCCAACTTATAAACCTTTGCCCTGACCATTATAATTCAAGCCAAAGCGTGCCAAGCAAAAGCAGGGGTTTTGCGCGGGGTTTTCCTAAGATCTCATCACCATAGGTGCCTACTATCAGTTCATGGTTCGCATCTCCTCCAGTGCTTTGACCTTGGTTACATAGCAACTAGCCGATTCCCAGACATACCATCCTCCCTCCAGATAAGCAGTAAGTTACAGTTATATCAAAGGCATAGCAAGCGCAGCATAGCATTGAAGCACAGCATAGCATTGTACAAGTGAATACATATGACAAGAGGAACAAAATGGAGTGACTCTTGACTTCTCTCTATGTGTCTCTGTCTCCCTCTGCGTCTCTGTGTGTGTGTCTCTGTCTGTCTCTCTGTGTGTCTCTCTCTGTGTCTGTCTTTCTCTGTCTCTGTCTCTCTCCCTCTCTGGCACGGTACGGCTAGCAATAAGCGTGAATTTAGAAATTCAGCATTCCATGCACAAGGGGTAGATGTAAGAGTGAAGGCAGTGTTGCGGTTATTTAGAGTTTGTCTCTCTGTGTGCGTATTCATGGAAATGTGCAGCCTTGGAGCTGTGCAGTTATTTTGCAAACGGCTCTGGGGTGAATTCTGCAGGTGACGGCAGTCTTAAATCTTCTGTTTAAAACGAGGCAGGTTGGAAGGCAGCTGTGTTTTCCACAGAGTAGTTGGAAGTCTTAAAATTATAGGTCTTCTCTTCTCCTTGCCTTGTCCAGTTAGCATTTTGCTACGGAGACCAAAGGTATTAAATGAACCAAGAGGAAGAAGGAAGCAGAGGACAGTGAGTTGCTCACGGATCTGATAGGAGCCCTCCAGGGGCCGGATCGAAACCTCTATTTTCTCCATTGGCTAAGGTTCCTCCCTTGGGGAGGAAGGGAGAGCTTGCTTTGCCAGGCTCTCTCAATTGCACAGAACAGCTACTGAGTCAAGTCCTTCTATTGGCTGAGGCTCACCCCTCCAGTCCCCTGGGGAAGGAAGGAAAGAGCCAGAGCTTCCTTTGCCCAGTTCCCTGGATCCCATTGGAGAAATACAAAGAAAGCATCTTTAAAACCAACGAATGCTAATATTTTAAGTATGTTTTAAGTTTGTTTTTTATATATATATATATATATTTATTTATTTATTTGTATATATCGATATCTATCTATCTATCTATCTATCTATCTATCTATCTATCTATCTATCTATCTATCTATCTATCTATCTATCTATCTATCTATCTATCTATCTATAATACAAATATATGTCAGATCTGGCCCTCCTAACAAATGAGTTTGACACCCCTGGACTTGATGGTCTGTATGACCTCTTCCAACTCTATGATTCTGTGATTATTAAATCCCATTATTCCCATGGTGGCTTTCGTCAAATCTTCCCTTCGGCTCAGGGAGACTTTAAATCATGGTATAGTAGTTAAGAGTGTCGAACTAGTACCTGGGAGACCCAGGTTCAAATCCCCACTTATGCCATGGAAGTTTATTGGGTGACCTTGAGCCAGTCACAGACTCTCATCCTAACTCTTAGGGTTGCTGTGAGGGTATGATGGAGGAGGGGAGAACCTTGGGCCCCTGGTGGGGAGAAGGGTAGGATAGAAATGATCTAAAGAATAAACAAAACAACAAATTTGTTTAAACAATTATAATAATAATAAATTTATTTTTATATCCCGCCCTCCCCTGCCAAAGGCAGGCTCAGGGCGGCTAGCCCACTTTCTTCTCCAGTGGGCGGCTAGCCCAATTATAGCCCACTTTCTTCTCCAGTGGGTGCCCAGAGCAGCTTACAACACTGTTCTAATAGAAAAGACCTGGAGCCCTAATGAGTAATACTGAAGTGTCACAAGAGAGAAGAGGAGCCATGTTGGATCAGGCCAGTGGCCCATCCAGTCCAACACTCTGTGTCACACAGTGGCCAAACAAACCAGGAGCCATCAGGAGGTCCATCCGTGGGGCTAGGACACCAGAGCCCTCCTCCCCAAGCACCAAGAATACAGAGCATCACTTGCCCCAGACAGAGAGTCCCAACAATATGCTGTGGCTAATAGCCACTGATGGACTTCTGCTCCAGATGTTTATCCAATCCCCTCTTGAAGCTGCCCATCTCCTGTGGCAGTGAATTCCATGGGTTAATCACCCTTTGGATGAAGAAGTATTTCCTTTTATCCATTCTAACCCGATTGCTCAGCTAACGGTTTGGCCCTTAACTGTGGACTTTAAACAGGATGGCAGCTGTTTTTCCTTCAGTGACAAGAACTGCTGCATTGCACAGAGCAAAGGAAAGCAACTGGCAACCGGCGTTCCCCTGCCCCCGGCACGTCGCCGCCTCTTCGGATCCTGGCTTTTGCAGCATCAAAAGGAAATGCCGCAAACGGCATGCGCACAATGCTGCATCGCATCGAACGGCAGGAACCTGCAGTGCAGGTCTCTGGCCCGATTGGCACGGTTCTGGAATCCGGCGCTGCCTTTTGTGGCATGCCTTGGCTTTGTGTTATCCAGTTAGGTGTCTCCGATTATTATTTTTTAAAAAGACCCAGTAGTGGAGGAAGATAATCAGAGAGTAAAAACCCTCTGAAGAAGAAAAGCTGAATGGAATAGCAAGTTATTGCATAGAGGGTGCAGCGGTAAATTTAGCCAGGCTCAAAATCTCTGCTCCCCAAAAACCTCTGTAGATAAAACTACAAAAACAGCATCCTTCTGATCGGGTGGCATGTTTGATTGGCCAGACAGAGAAAGTGTGTGAAAGATGCAACTATTTGCATTCTCGGATGTGCTGGGGAGAAATGCGGCCACGAAGTATACAATGCGGCTGGTATTGCAGCCTGTGAATACAGATCTGTTTCCAGCCACCGCAGTAGAGCTCCTTTTTGTGGAACGTCGACGCGTACATCGAGAGAACTCCCACGCTTCTCCATTCCGTACTGCGCAGGGATCAACTTGTCCTTCGGTGGAGCTCTCAGCTGACTTCACAGGGGTGCACTAAGGAAGCCCGGGGTTGCTATACAGAGGCAGGCAATTGCAAACCAACCTCTGAACGTCTCTTGCCTTGCAAGCCTTACAAGGTCATTGTAAGTTTCCAGCACCACCATCTGGGGCAAGTGGCACAGAAAAAAAACCCTTCCCTTTCAGACTCCCCCCCCCCCCTTTCTTGTTACTACAGTGTCTTGTATGGAGCACTAGCCATATCTCAGGTTTTTGAGCTGCAGCGGAAATACCTGTACTGTTTTGCCTTCGTTGAGGTCTCTTTCTGTAGAGAGAGAGAGGCAGCAGTTCCAGCAGTGTGCTCTAACTTGGCTTGTTTTCAGGTTGCAGTATATTAAGAATTCCGTCCCCTTGGCTGGTTAAAATTAAAGCGTGGGTTTTCTCATGAAGGCAAAGGCTGTTGGGAAGGCCTTGCCACTTCCCCTTTCCAGAGAATACTTATGACTAGAAGAGGAACTTCAGGGGAATGTTTATATTCGGGCTTTGCTCAACAGTGGGGAAGGGTGGTGACGCCCACTCTGTCCCAGGTACTTCCCACCATGCTGAAAGCGAAAACCGCTTTCTTGTGGTATTGATAAGCTGAGAAATCCTTCACATCTCTGTCACAGGGACAGAAGCACACTTTTTTTTATTAGGAGCTGTCCACAGGGAAGGCATGAGTGGCCTTATGGGAGCCAGTTTGGTGTAGTGGTTAAATGTGTGGACTCTTATCTGGGAGAACCAGGTTTGATTCCCCACTCCTCCTTTTGCAGCTGCTGGAATGGCCTTGAGTCAGCCATAGCTCTCACAGGAGTTGTCCTTGAAAGGGCAGCTTCTGGGAGAGCTCGCTCAGCCCCATTTACCTCACAGGGTGTCTGTTGTGGGGGAGGAAGATAAAGGCGATTGTGAGCCGCTCTGAGACTCTGAGAGAAGGGCGGAATATAAATCCAATATCATCACTGGAAGCCGCAGTCCCGATCCTGCATGTAGGCGGTTCAGGGTATTGGTCGCCTGATGCTAACCCGGAGACGAAAGCATTTTTCGGCAGCACCCTGAACGACCAAGCAGCCTTATCTTGGGACAGCACTGCTTGCTCCACACGGAGAGGGGCCTAGAAAAGGTGGCCTAAACAAAGCTCGTCTCCCCCACCCCAGTTGGCTAGCCGCGGTCAACGGGCATCCTTACTTGCGGTCGAAAAATAACAACAAAGAAAAGGCATGCACCTGCCTCACAAAGTGTGCAAAGACTAAAGCTTGCGTGTTGGAACATCAGAACCATGCTTGACACAGTAGGCAGTGGTCGCCCTGAACGACGCTCTGCTCTAGTTGCCCACGAACTTCTCAGGTTGAATATCGACATAGCAGCTCTCAGTGAGGTCCGTTTCCCTGAGGAAGGTAGTCTTCAAGAACACGGTGCTGGCTATACCCTCTGCTGGTCGGGTAAGTCAAAGGCTGAGAGCCGCCTTTCTGGCGTTGGCTTCATGGTCAGGAACTCCATTGCCTCCAAACTCGAAAACCTGCCAACAGGTCACTCAGATCGCATCATGTCCATGCGCCTCCCACTTCAAAACAAGCAGCATGCAACACTCTTCAGTGTGTATGCCCCAACCCTTCAAGCAGATCCTGCAGAAAAGAACAAGTTCTATGCTGATCTACGCAACCTCGTACGGAAGACCCCTACAGAGGACAAGGTGATCATCCTTGGCGACTTCAATGCCAGAGTAGGTAAAGACTCGGAAGCCTGGAAAGGAGTACTTGGCAAACACGGCATTGGCAACTGCAATGACAATGGGCGCCTCCTGCTAGAATTCTGCATGGAGCACCAGCTCACCATCACCAACACTATCTTCCAGCAGAAGAACAGTCTGAAGACAACCTGGATGCACCCACGATCCAAGCATTGGCACCTTATCGACTACATTCTGGTGCGCCAGAGAGACCTTCGAGATGTCTTACACACCCGAGTAATGCCCAGCGCAGAATGTCATACGAATCATTGTCTTGTACGCTGCAATCTCCGTCTTCACTTTAAACCCACACCCAGGAGAGGAGGTATCCCTCGGAGGAAGTTTCAGGTTAGCAGCCTCCAGTCAGCCGAAGTTAAAGCTGCCTTCCAGGCAAAACTCCAGTCAAGAATTGAGGACCCCAGTTGCCCCACAGACCCTTCTCCAGAAGCACTCTGGGAACATCTAAAAACTACCGTCCTGCAGATCTCTGAAGAAGTCCTCGGGTTCTCCACAAGAAAGAACAAGGACTGGTTTGATGAGAACAATCAAGAGATCCAAGAATTACTGGCAAAAAAGAGATCTGCCTACCAAGCACATCTTGCTCAGCCCTCCTGTCCTGGGGAAAAAGCAACCTTTCGCGCTGCATGTAGCAACCTCCAGCGCAAGCTTCGAGACATTCAGAACGAGTGGTGGACCAAGCTTGCAGAGAGAACCCAGCTGTGTGCAGACACTGGTGATTTAAGAGGGTTCTACGAAGCCCTGAAGGCAGTATATGGTCCATCATATCAGGCTCAGAGTCCCTTGCATAGTGCAGACGGCCAAGTGCTCCTCACAGACAAGGCATCCATACTGAACCGGTGGTCGGAGTATTTTCAGGTTCTCTTCAGTGCCAACCGCGTAGTCCAATATTCAGCAATCCACCTCACCCCACTTCAACTGGTGAAAACAGAGTTGGATGAGATCCCCACCCTAGAAGAGACTGTTAAAGCCATCAAGCAACTGAAAAGTGGCAAGGCAGCGGGAGTTGATGGAATTCCACCAGAGATCTGGAAGCATGGGGGCACAGTACTACATAGCTCACTTCACAAAGTACTTGTCACCTGCTGGGAACAAGGCAAATTACCACAGGACTTTCGCTATGCAATCATCATCACCCTATACAAGAACAAAGGGGAAAAGTCAGACTGCTCCAACTACCGGGAGATAACCCTGCTCTCCATCGCAGGCAAAATCCTTGCCAGAATAATCCTGAACAGACTGGTGCCCGCCATTGCAGAAGAACTCCTCCCAGAGAGCCAGTGCGGCTTCAGAGCTAACAGGAGCACCACCGACATGGTATTTGTTCTCAGGCAGCTCCAAGAGAAATGCAGGGAACAGAACAAGGCTCTGTATGTGACTTTTGTCGACCTTACCAAAGCTTTCGATACCGTTAGCAGGAAAGGCCTGTGGCAAATCTTGGACCGTTTAGGATGTCCCCCAAGGTTCCTCAGCATGATCATCCAGCTACACGAAGACCAGCGAGGCCAAGTCAAACACTGCAACGACCTCTCGGAGCCCTTCCCAATAGGCACAGGTGTAAAGCAAGGCTGCGTTCTCGCGCCAACTCTCTTTACGATCTTCTTTAGCATGATGCTTCAAAGAGCCGCAGTAGATCTAGATGATGACGATGGTGTATACATCCGCTATCGCACCGATGGCAGCCTGTTCAACCTGAGGCGACTAAAGGCACACTCCAAGACAATGGAAAAACTCATCCGAGAGCTACTGTTTGCTGATGATGCTGCACTCGTCTCCCACTCGGTATCAGCTCTGCAGCATATGACGTTCTGCTTTGCAGAGGCTGCCAAGCTATTCGGCCTAGAAGTTAGTCTGAAGAAGACAGAAGTTCTCCACCAGCCTGCACCCCAGGAAGATTATCACCCTCCCTGCATCACTGTGGGTGAATCAGTTCTGAAGACAGTCCAGCAGTTCAGCTACCTGGGGTGCATCATCTCCTCAGATGCCAAGATCGACAAGGAGATTGACAACAGGCTGGCAAAGGCAAATCGTGCATTTGGCCGACTGCACAAAAGAGTGTGGAGCAACAAGCATCTGAAAAAAGGCACAAAGATCAATGTTTACAAAGTGGTTGTGATGACAACCCTCATCTACGGCTCCGAATCGTGGGTTTTATACCGTCATCACCTGCGACTCCTTGAGCGCTTTCATCAGCGCTGCCTTCGCACCATCCTCAACATCCACTGGAGTGACTTTGTGACCAACACTGAAGTCCTCAAGCGGGCGGAGGTTGCCAGCATCGAGGCACTGCTGTTGAAGACGCAGCTGCGCTGGGCAGGTCATATTTCTAGGATGGAAAACCACCGCCTTCCCAAGATTGCCCTGTATGGCGAACTCTCCACCGGCCATCGAAATAGAGGGGCACCAAAGAAGAGGTACAAGGACTCCTTGAAGAAATCCCTTAGCACCTGTCACATCAACCATCACCAGTGGTCTGACCTAGCCTCAGATCGCAAAGCATGGAGGCACACCATCCACCAGGCTGTCTCTTCCTTTGAGAACGCACGCATAGCTGGTCTTGAGGACAAAAGGAGATTGAGGAAGAATCGCACTGCTACAGGACCAACCCTAAATCAGACTTTTCCCTGCAGCCGCTGTGGCCGGACCTGCCTGTCCCGCATTGGTCTTGTCAGCCACCAGCGAGCCTGCAGCAAACGTGGACTATTGCACCCTTCTTAAATCTTCGTTCGTTCGCGAAGCCAAGCCGAGAGAGATCTTCTGATACATGTTTTGGCACCTCGCTGTCATGCAGGCCGTAGAGTTGGAAGGGGGTCGGCCATCTAGTTTGACACACAAACCTTGTCAACGTAGGGAATTTAAAACTAGGACATTCCCCAAAGATGGGTATTCAGTCTCTGCTTGCAAACGTACCCCTCAGGAATTTGGGATCAGGAAGCAATTTTCTCCAGTGGGTTGTTGTAGATTTTCCAGGCTGTGTGGCCATGGTCTTGGCATTGGGAGACCTGACGTTTAGCCTGCGGACTGGTATCCTCAGAGGTGTAACCTAGAAAGTTCTCTCTGGGTCACAATTGAGAAGAAGATGGTAGGCAGATAATTTATACCTACTCAGGCAGGCGGGGTAGATATAAATTACCTGCCTACCAACTTCTTCTCAGTTGACCTAGAGAGAACTCCAGTTTTCTGGGTTACATCTCTGAGGATGCCAATCACAGTTGCTGGCGTAACGTCAGGTCTCACAATGCCAAGACCACGGTCACACAGCCCGGAAAATCTACAAGCAATGGACTCTGTGCATGAAAGCCTTTGACAACATAATAATTTTCTCCAGGTCAGTTTGGCCAGGGATCCTTTTTGGGGGTGGTGGTGGTGGTGGTGATGGTCATGTTCTAGGCATGGTACAGGGGGTCACTGGGTGTGGTGGAGCGGAGGTATTTGTGAATTCCTTGCACTGTGCGGGGAGTTGGACTAGATGACCCTGGAGGGTCCTTTACATCTCTATGATTCTGTGTTTAAACTGCTTCTCTCATTTGGACTGTTTTTGCCCATAAGGCTGAGGTCTCCAGCATGGTGCAATACCTTTTCTGGTTTCTGCTCAGTGTTTTCAGGAAGTGGGTGGGGCCAGCAGGACTGCTGCCCAGCAGGGCTTCTGATTGGCCACTGGGGAGCTGATTGGCTTTGCAAATTATAGAATTGCCAGGTCTAGGTTGGAAAAGAACCTGGAGACTTGGGGGAGGGTGGATCCAGGAGCGAGCAGGGTTTGGGGAGGGGAGGGGCCTCAGCAGGGTACAGTGCCATAGAGCCCACCCTTCCAAGCAGCCATTTTCTCCAGGGGAGCTGATCTCTGCAGCTGGAGATCAGTTATAAAAGCAGGAGATCTCCAGGCCCCACCTGGAGGCTGGCAACCCTGTTATGGTTCAGTTGGCAGCTAACACTCCACGGTTGGTTCATTCTCCCTTTCATTCCTCTTTCCCAGTATAGTTCTAGAAATAGCTCCTCTTGTTCTGTTGACCTCGCTTCTTCTCTTTACTGGTTTATACCCGACTTTTCTCCATGTCGGAGACTCAAAGCTGCTTACATTGTTCTCTCTCTGTCCTTTTTTTATCCTCACAACAGCCCAGTGAGGTAGGTTAGGCTGAGATAGAGTGACTGGCCGAAGGTCACTCAGTGAGCTTCCGTGGCCGAGTGGGGGCTCAAGCCTGGCCTTCCGGATTGCAGTCTGATGCTCCTAAGTCAGGGGTGGTCAAACGTGCTTCACATAAGAGCCACATAGAATAAATATCAGGTATTTGAGGGCCGCAAGACATGAACATCAGATGTTCTGAGACAAGGCAGGCAGACAGGAAAACCAATATATGGGGGGAGGGAGCGGTGGAAAGAAAAAGACGAATACTTTAACTTTTAATGCATTCTCCAAGCCACTGGCTGGCTTGGCTTGGAAGAAGTGATTTAAAGAGACAAATGCCTTCTCTAAATCAGCTGATGGGGTGGTAGGGGCCTTGAGAGCCACCCCGATCAGTGTTCCCTCTAAGCTGAGTTAGCGTGTGCTAGCTCGCAGATTTTTAGCCTCCAGCTCACACATTTTTGCCTTAGCTCAGGACGGATGACCCCAGAGCACACTGATTTATGCAGTAGCTCACAACTTTAATGCCAGTAGCTCGCAAGGTAGAATTTTGGTCAAGACTCTTCAGCTTAGAGGAGTCACACCATATGTATGAAAGAGCCACATGTGGCTCTTGAGCCACAGTTTGGCCAGCCCTGCTCTAAGGGCTACACCACCCTGGCTCCTCTTTCCTGTTTCTGCAGTGGCTTCTCCTCCAGATGTATAAATGCTTGCGCATTCTTGCTCAGAACTTTCTGGACTTTTGTGAATCAACGTCCGCCTGGACTGCACTCCTACATAGCCTGTCCAGAGCAGTTGAATTCAGACTCCCGTCTTAACATCCAAATGGCGCTGAATCGCCAGCTTCCCTGAACGCCACAGGCTTAGCAGGACCCCCAGACAATGACCTCCCTGTTTCATCACCTTTGGGGAGTCAGTGAGAGATCAGCATGATGGCAAAACGTGGGCTTGGTTTGGTACTGCTGGGCAGGTGGCCAGTTTTAACCTTTGGGGCCGCTTGCGTGTGTTCCTTCCTCTTAAAATAAAGACATAACCCGTCGCTGCCGACTGCAAGCCAGCGCTTTGTTTTGCAAGCGTGGCTAAAACGGGTCCTGCCTTTTTTAGGTGCGCTGACAGTTCTGCTGATGTGGCCGGCTGTACTTGCTTTGTAGATTGCGCATAAATGTTTTAAGCTTTGGGTAAAGGTGGTTTCTGGAGCAGCCCTTCCCACATAGCGAGCTTTTCTGTTGTTTAAAAATGCTCTCCTTATAGTTGCCGTGTGTGTTATTTCTCTTGTGTGCATGTGAAAACTTCTGTTTTGAAACCCTCTGTGTGTCTCCTTTTAAAGCTAAGAGAGCTGGTGTGGTATAGTGGATAGAGGGGCAGCCCAGCACCTGGGTTTCAATCCCTGCTTTTTTCCACAGAAGAAGACTGCAGATTTATACCCTGCCCTTCTCTCTGAATCAGAGTGGCTTACAATCTCCTTTATCTCCTTCCCCCACAACAGACACCCCTGTGAGGTGGGTGGGGCTGCAAGAGCTCTCACAGCAGCTGCCCTTTCAAGGACAACTTTGCGAGAGCTATGGCTGACGCAAGGCCATTCCAGTAGCTACAAGTGGAGGAGTGGGGAAACAAACCTGGTTCTCCCAGGTAAGAGTCCACGCACTTAACCACCACACCAAACAGGCTCTCTCTGGGTGACCCAGGGTAAACTCTCAAGGTGTGTTCACACTATGGCTGTTTGCAAGTGGCTTTTCCCATTTAACATCATCAAACCGAATAGCAAATTGCATTAAAATGGATTATTTAGCCTGTATGAACTTAACCTTCAGTCTGGCCCACCTCACAGGGTTGCTTTGAGAATATAGAAGGGAGAAGGATGTTTTAAGCTGTCTTGTGTCCCCACCGTGGAGAAAAGCAGGATAGAAATAAACAAGTGGAAGTGCAAATTCTCCAATCCTGTCTCAGTAAGGCTGCTGGCGGATGTAATAACTTCTAGGCCTGGCATAAGTAAGAATGAGTTTGAACAAAGCGTCCTTCTCCTGGTGACAGCTAACCTGGGGTGAGGCAGCTGCAAAAGTCCCCTAGAGCGCTGCGGGGGGGGTGTCTAATAGGAAGAAGAAATTATTATTATTATTGTTGGATTTATATCCCACCCTGTACTCTGAATCTCAGAGTCTCAGTGGTCACAATCTCCTTTACCTCCCCCCCCCTCCACAACAGACACCCTGTGAGGTGGGTGGGGCTGACAGAACTCTCCCAGAAGCTGCCCTTTCAAGGACAGCTCTGCGAGAGCTATGGCTGACCTAAGGCCATTCCAGCAACTGCAAGTGGAGGAGTGGGGAATCAAACCTGGTTCTTCCAGATAAGAGTCCTGCGCTTAACCACTACGCCAAACTGAAGAGGCTGTCCCATAGGTATGAGGGTCCTAGGCCATTGAGGGCTTTGAAGGTTACCATTAACATCTTGGATTGAATCCGGAGACTAATCGATTTGCGTATGGAAACAGGTGATCTAAGTCTGCAAGCCTTCTGGGCTTCAAAAGCTACCAATGGAAGATGCTGGGGCTCACCCATCAAACCTTGAAACACCTTGTGTCTCTCCTTCCCTCTCTTTTGTGCTTAATATCCACCCTGATGAAGAACCCTGCGGAACTTGAAAGCTCTGGCACTCATTGTTTTGTGACATTTTAGAATCATAGAATCATTGAGTTGGAAGGCACCTTCTGGGTCTCTAGTCCAACCCCCTACACAATGCAGGATATTCACAAATGCCTCCCCTATGCCCCCCCCCCAAGTTACCCCTGCTCCATGCCCAGATATGGCAAAAACAAAAAACCTCCAGGATCCTAAAACTCAGGAGCCAGAAACTCTTCTGATTTAATTTCAACTTGTTGGTTCTGGTCCAACCTTCTGGAGCAACAGAAATCAACTCTGCACCATCCTCTATATGACAGCCCTTCAAGTACTTGAAGATGGTGATCATATCATATCTCAGTTGTCTCCTCTCCAGGCTAAACATCCCCAGCCCCTTCAACCTTTCCTCTCAGGACATGGTCTCCAAACCCCTCGCCATCTTTGTTGCCCTCCTCTGGACACGTTCCAGCTATATCCATCTTAAATTGTGGTGCCCCAAAATGAACCGAATAATCTAGGTGAGGTCTAGCTAGAGCAGAGCAAAGCAATACCATCACTTCATGGGATTTGGACACTATACATATGTTGATACAACCTAAAATGGCATTTGCCTTTTTAGCTACTGCATCACATTGCTGACTCATGTTCAGTGTGTGGTCCAGTATGACCCCTAGATCCTTTTCGCACAAACTACTGCCCAGACAGGTCTTCCTCATCCTATAATTATGCATTTGATTTTTCCTACCTAAATGCAGAACTTTACATTTATCCCCCCCCCCCCCCCCCTTTATAACCCTGTTTGTTTGTTTCTTTTGGCTGATTCTAATGAGAAGATGGTAAAAACAACGCAAGTGACCACAAATGTTGGTTTCTCCTTTTGTGGACTCTGGAAGTGTCTATGTGAATAGATCCTCCCAGGGCTTTTTTTGAGCACAAATGCACAGGAACGCAGTTCCGGCTGGCTTGGCATCAGAGGGTGTGGCCTAATATGCAAATAAGTTCCTGTTGGACTTTTCCTACAAAAAATGTCCTGGATCCTCCACATTTTTTTAAAAAAAATATTCCTGAAAATGACATGTACTGAATCAAGCCTGAATTCTCCCTTGAAGATAAAATGATTAAACTGAGGTTATTGTAGTTTGGTCAGAAGGAAAGGTAGCATATAGTATAGACCAGGGTGGCCAAATTGTGGCTCGGGATCCACATGTGGCTCTTTCACACATATTGTTTGGCTCTCAAGCCCCCACTGCCCTGTCTGCTGGCTTGGAGAAGGCATTTGTCCCTTTAAATAATGTTTTCAAGCCAAGCCTTGGAAAATGCATTTAAAGTTAAAGTTGCTTTCTTTCTACCTCTTCCTCCCTCCCCACACTATTTCCCTCCCTCCTTCCCTCCCTTCCTTTTGTGGCTTTCAAATATCTCATGTTTCTGACGTGTGGCTCTCAAACAGCTGACATTTATTCTGTGTAGCTCTTACATTAAGCAAGTTTGATCTCCCTGGTATAGCCTGATCTTGTCAGGTTTCTGAAGCCAAGTAGGGTCGATACTTGGATGGGAAACTTCCAAGGAAGGCTGTGCAGAGGAAGACAATGGCCAGCCACCTCTGCTTCTCACTTCCCTTGAAAGCCCCTTGCTGAGGTCATAACTTGACTGTGGCTTGATGGCATTTTACGCGCACACACACACACATCATATTTTGGTCACATCACGAGAAGACTAGCTGGAAAAGACAATAAAGGTAGGAAAAGTTGAAGCACTACGAAAAGAGTAAGACCCAACATGAGATGGATTGACTCTGTATAGGAGGGGATTGGATAAGCATATGAAGCAGAGGTCCATCAGTGGCTATTAACCACTGGGTATTGATGGAACTCTCTGTCTGGGGCAGTGATGCTCTGTATTCTTGGTGCTTGGGAGGGCAACAGTGGGAGGGCTTCTAGTGTCCTGGCCCCATTAGTGGACCTCCTGATGGCACCTGGAGGTTCTTTTGGCCACTGTGTTGGACTGCATGGGCTATTGGCCTGATCCAGCATGGCTTCTCTTATGTTCTTAGGAAGCCAGAGCCATCAGTTTGCGAGACCTGAGCAAGGCTCTTAACGACAGAACAGTTTGGAGATTATTAATTCATAGTGTCACCATAAGTTGGAAGCAGCACGACAGAGCGTGACACACACAAAATGACACTTTTAAGACTGACTGTGTTACCTTCCCGTTTTCAGAGGCGCACGTACTATAACCTCAAAACAAAGTTGTGCGTTTTTCCTTCTTGTATAAGTCTCTTCCTCTTTCTGGTTTTTTTGTGTGTGTTGTTTTAGGAAGTCTATTTCTTTGTGTTTATATGGATTGTTGGTGCTGCACGCAAAAATCTGGAGACTGGATGGAAGGTGTGACGCTGGGTTGCGCGGAATCCTGCTTCAAGAAGTCAGACTTCCGCATAATACTTCCTTTTGGTGCAAATGTCTTGGGGCTTAGGAACAGGACAGTCATTGCGTGGCTGTTTCATCACAAGCCAGGGTGGATAAAAATCAATGATTAAAAAAATAAATAAAAAGCATCGGATTTTTGATTTTAAATCGGATTTTTGTTATTTAAATCAGATTTTTTTAAAATAAAATGCTTTTTTGAGGAAAATATATTATCATCCAAAGGTCCTTCCATCATGAAATAAGGATTAGTTTTTAATTCTGAAGCATAAGGCTGTATATTCATGCAGTGTTTAAATTTTTTGGTAATAAATTCTATTAATCCATTCACAATGTCACGCTTTTCCAGAGCTTTCTGTAAGATTACTGGCAGTTTCTCTGTCTACAAGACATTATCACAGAACATAGATGCTTGGTTTTGCAGTTCTCAAAACTGTAATTTGTGTCTGCGGAGATCACATGCCTCTTCCACACAGCAAAAATGTTATAAAATGAAAAAGTTGAGAAAAAGACCTTAATCTCATTGTTCTGCAAACCTATATACACAGAATCAACCCCTTAAGTGCTAAGTTTCAAAAAGTTCAGTGAATAGAAAAAGATTGCTTGGAGTGGAATAGATCTGCACAAGAAGGAACTTAAGTGTGATGTGGAGGGGCAAGCAGTAACAATGAAAGTGAAACTTTCTGAGCAGAATACTCCATACAAGACTTTGGATCTTTTTGTGTGTATAACCCGAGGTTTATCACATTATTCTTTCCCTGGAGGAGAAAACCTATAATGGCAGCAGGCCGTAAAAGAGAGTCTTTATGTAGAAAACTATGATTTAAATAAAGTCTTACTAGTGATTTAAATCAAATCCACCATGTCACAAGCGGAATGCCGTGGCTCAGTGGTGGAGTATCTGCTTTGCATGCAGAAGGTCCCAAGTTAAGTCCCAGGCTTCGCCACTTTAAAGGACCAGTCGGAAAGGGATATGGAATACCTTGACCAAGCAGTGTTCTCCCCGGTTTCTACGGCATCATGGACCATTGTGTTGAGCTAATACAAGGGAGACAGAGACTCAGATTCCGGCTTAGCTGTGATACTCACTAGACTGCATTGGGCCAAGTTCTACACGCTCTGCCTCACAGGGCTGTTGTGAAGATAAAAGGAGAGGATTACCACTTTTTTTGTGCCATCTTCTGGGCATGGAACAGAGGTCATTGGGCGTGGGGGTAGGGAGTACTTGTGAGTTTCCTTCATTGTGCAGGGGGTTGGACTAGATGACCCTGGAGGTCCCTTCCAACTCTGTGATTCCATGACTGCAGTTTTGGGAGTGCCCCTTTCCAAAGAACTCTTGAGATCTGTACCCATTTTGACACCTGCTTCTTTTGCTGACTACATCCTTCCATGTTCATGCTTCCTTTAATTTTCCTTATGTCTCATGGCTGGTTCCTGCCCACCTGACTCTTCTGCTTGTTCCTTTATGAGAAGTCAAGTTTTTCCAGAGAGCCAGTTTGGTGTAGTGGTTAAGTGTGCGGACTCTTATCTGGGAGAACCGGGTTTGATTCCCCACTCCTCCACTTGCACCTGCTGGAATGGCCTTGGGAATAGCTCTGGCAGAGGTTGTCCTTGAAAGGGCAGCTGCTGTAAGAGCCCTCTCCAGCTCCACCCACCTCACAGGGTGTCTGTTGTGGGGGAGGAAGATAAAAGGAGATTGTGAGGTGCTCTGGGACTCTGAGATTCAGGGTGGAGGGCGGAATATAAATCCAATGACATCTTCTTCTTCTTCCTCTTCCTCCTCCTCCTATCCAGCAAAGAACCATTGAGTTCTGGCGTTCTGTCTTGATAAAGAAAACCGTGCTGGCGTGCAGTTCAGTTCGTTTGCTTACCTGAGAACCCAGCCTGAGATTTTCCAGCTGTAGCACTTAAAAAAAGAGTAGAACAAACAAACCCAGACTCAGATGTCGTGTGTGTGTGTGTGTGTGTGTTCATTCACCACCACCCCTTTTTGTCTCTTTGTGAAGTGCCTTGTTTTTTGGTGCTCCTTGCACTTTGTGTCTGGACGTATAGAAGGAGAGAAACCCTTGCTTTGCATAACTCCCATCTTTAACAAGAAAACACAAGCCAAAGAATTGTGTGTGTGTGTGTGTGATGCACAGAGCTGAGCGTGCTCGAGGGAGCCAGCTTGTTCAGGGTGGGGGCAGCATGGTTGAGAAGCAAAAGAGCATTAAAGCAGGTGGGAGAATCGGTGGCAGGCTGCACCACAGAGGAGGGGGGAGTCCGTGGGAAAGGGGGGGAGGAGGAGGGCCATCTGTAGGGGAGTGTTCGGGGGCAGAGTCCAAATTCTCCAGGGAGGCATATCTTGGAAGATGTTGGAACACTTGAGGGGGGGGGGGAGGTAGGATAGGAGGTGAAGCTGGATGGAAAGGAATTGAGGGGGGGGGATAGAAAAATTCCGCCTGTTAAACTTGGGCCATCTTTGTGTGTTTGTTTGCTTCTGTATACCCACAGTTGCCATTTTAACACCTGAAAGAGCGGACCCTGTCGTTCTGGTTTGTAGTTGCTTCATTAACAATAAGCTCCTTCGACCAGAACTCTCAAGCCATGCAATAAAGTCACAGCTTATAGGTTTTTCATCTCAGGGTAGCTGTGTTAATTTGCAGTAGAATAGCTAGATTTGAGTCGAGGAGGAGGAGTGGATTTATATCCCACCCTTCACTTGGAGTCTCAAAGCAATTTACATCAGGGGTAGCCAACTGTGGCTCAGGAGCCACATGTGGCTCTTTCACACATATTGGGTGGCTCTTGAAAGCCCCACTACCCTGTTGACTGGCTTGGAGAAGGCATTAGCCAAGCCAAGCCAGCTAGCAGCTTGAAGAATTTATTTAAAGTTAAAGTTCTTCCCCTCTCCCCCATTGTCCTTCCTTCCTTCCTTCCTTCCTTCCTTCCTTCCTTCCTTCCTTCCTTCCTTCCTTCCTTCCTTCCTTCCTTCCTTCCTTCCTTCCTTCCTTCCTTCCTTCCTTCCTTCCTTCCTTCCCTCCTTCCCTCCTTCCCTCCTTCCTCCCCCTTCCCTCCTTCCCTCCCTCCCTCCCTCCCTGACTTGTGGCTTCAAACATTTAATGTTTATTCTATGTGGCTCTTACATAAGACAAGTCTGGCCACCCCTGGTTTATAGTCTCCTTTCCCTACCCCTCCCTACAACAGGCACCCTGTGAGATAGGTCGGGCTGAAAGAGCTCTGAGAGAACTGCTCTTGAGAAAACATCTCTGGAAGAACTGTGACTGTGACCCAAGGTCCGACCTGTCAGCTTGATGTCTATACCTGGAAAAGTTTTAGAAGAAATCAAACAGTCAGTCCTGGAACATTTAGAAAGAATGGATGTGATTATTAAGAGCCAGCATGGTTTTCTCAAGAACAAGTCATGTCAGACTAACCAGATCTCTTTTTTTGAGAAAGTGACTACCTTGCTGGATCAGGGGAATGCTGTAGATGTCGTTTATCTTGATTTCAGTAAGGCTTTTGATAAGTTTCCACATACTATCCTTGTTGACAAGTTGGTAAAATGTGGTTTGGATCCTGTTACTGTTAGGTTGATCTGTAACTGGTTGACAGATTGCACCCAAAGAGTGCTTGTGAATGGTTCCTCATCCTCTTGGAGAGGAGTGACAAGTGGAGTGCCTCAGGGATCTGTCCTGGGACCTGTTTTGTTCAGCATCTTTATCAATGATTTGGATGAAGGAATACAGGGAATGCTTCTTAAATTTGCAGATGATACTAAATTGGGAGGGGTTGCAAACACAGAATAAGGCAGAAACAGGATGACCTTGACAGGCTGGAAAACTGGGCTAAAACCAATAAAATGAATTTTAACAGGGATAAATGTAAAGTTCTGCACTTAGGTAGGAAAAATCCAATGCATGGTTATAGAATGGGGGAGATTTGTCTTAGCAGTAGTATGTGCGAAAAGGATCTAGGGGTCTTAGTGGATCATATGCTGAACATGAGTCAACAGTGTGATGTGGTGGCTAAAAAGGCAAATGCAATTTTGGGCTGTATCAACAGAAGTATAGTGTCCAGATCACGTGATGTGATGGTATCGCTTTACTCTGCTCTGGTAAGACCTCACCTGGAGTATTGTGTTCAGTTTTGGTTACCACATTTTAAGAAGGATATAAACAAGCTGGAACGGGTCCAGAGGAGGGTGACGAAGATGATGAGGGGTCTGGAGACCAAGTCCTATGAGGAAAGGTTGAAGGAGTTGGGGATGTTTAGCCTGGAGGGGAGGCGGCTGAGAGGTGATATGATCACCATCTTCAAGTACTTAAAGGGCTGTCATATAGAGGAGGGTGTGGAATTGTTTTCTGTGGCCCCGGAAGGTAGAACCAGAATCAATGGGTTGAAATTAAATCAAAGAGTTTCCGGCTCAACATTAGGAAGAACTTCCTGACCGTTAGAGTGATTCCTCAGTTGAACAGGCTTTCTCGGGAGATGGTGGGCTCTCCTTCCTTGGAGGTTTTTAAACAGAGGCTAGATGGCCACCTGACAGCAATGAAGATCCTGTGAATTAGGGGGAGGTGTTTGTGAGTTTCCTGCATTGTGTAGGGGTTTGGACTAGATGACCCTAGAGGTCCCTTCCAACTCTATGATTCTATGATTCCAGCAGCTGCATGTAAAGAAGTGGGGAATCAAACCCAGTTCTCCCAGATCAGAGTCCGCACACTTAACTGCTACGCCAAACTGGCTCTTAAGTAGCACCTCTTAAGTAGCAAGATTTTCAGGGTGTAAGCTTTTGAGATGCAGGACTGTGATCATCAGACGAGTAGGAACGGAGATCCGTGAGAATGGAGTCTCCATTTCTACTTGTATCTGATGAAAGGAGCTTTGACCCTAGCTCTGAGTTGCAGCGTTCTTTTCCTGTTTGTTTGAAAGGTTAAAATTGGATTTGCGCATGGCAAGGCGTAGTGGGATTACTTGCCAGCCTGATGCGGTAAATTATTACCGCCGAGAGTGCCCGTTAATGGGCAGTGTGGCCAGAGAGAAATTAAAACGAAGCATCGATTTTTTTTTTTAAGCGACGTCAACCGTAACATTTTGGAGAAGCAATTAAGTAATGGCCTAAAATATACTGTTAATAAAAAGCAGGAGTGCTACGCTTGGAAGTGCACACACTTCTCTTTTCTTTGCCGCACAAGGAATAGACTCCAACCTCGAAAAGCACCTAAAGTTCTGGTTCTCGGTGCATTCCCTTGGAAACAAGTCTACCCTCCCTGTCCCCACCTGTTTTTTCTCCTAGTTTTGCTGGAGAGAATCTAAAAAAAAAAAGGGGCTTGGGGTTGGAAGCAAATCTGGGTGTTTTCAGAATAAAAAGTTGTCAGCTCCAAGCAAAAACTTAAGAACGAAATTCACATAATAATCGAATTCTCGTGAAATGCCACACAAGCTTTAGCACTCACCAGAATCCTTCATTGGGGAGGGACGGTGGCTCAGTGGTAGAGCATCGGCTTGGTAAGCAGAACATCCCAGGTTCAATCCCCGGCATCTCCAACTAAAAAGGGTCCAGGCAAATAGGCGTGAAAAACTTCAGTTTGAGACCCTGGAGAGCCACTGCCAGTCTGAGTAGACAATACTTTCAATGGACTGAGGGTCTGATTCAGTAGAAGGCAGCTTCATATGTTCATAATATGTTCATATTAGGTTGGACATTGGTGGTGGAAAGCGTCATCAAGTCACAACTAACTTAGGGTGACCTGGTAGGATTTTCAAGGGAAGAAGAGAGACGAGGTGGTTTGCTGTTGCCTGTCTTTGTGTACCAATCCTGGACTTCCTCGGGGGGTCTCCCCTCCAAATACTAACCGGGGTTGACCCTATTTAGTTTCTGAGATCTGATGAAATTGGGCTAGCCTGAGCCATCCAGACGAAGGCTGGATGTTAACAATTTAAAAAGGCAGGTAGAAGGCAGATTTCTCAGGCTAAAGGTAAAGATCAGACTAAAGGTAAAGGTAGGCCCCTGTGCAAGCACCAGTTGTTTCCGACTCTAGGGTGACGTCGCATCACGATGTTTTCACGGCAGACTTTTTACGGGGTGGTTTGCCATTGCTTTTCTCAGTCATCTACACTTTCCCCCAGCAAACTGGGTACTCATTTTACCAACCTCGGAAGGATGGAAGGCTGAGTCAACCTTGAGCCGGCTACCTGAACCCAGCTTCTGCCGGGATCGAACTCGGGTCGTGAGCAGAGCTTAGGACTGCAGTACAAGCTCCTGCAGGACCAGGTCGGCACGATCCAGTTTCATTCCATGCAGGAAACTGTTGGCCATGGCTCGGTTCACAGCTGATAGTGGCTTGCACCTGTGTGGTTGCGTTCCCAAAACGGAGCCAAGAAAGCATGGTGCATATTTTGCAGCCCAAACTGGTGGGCAAATGGAACACTGTGTTAAGAAACAGTGCTTCTGAAGAGGACTGTAGTGAGCGGACGAATTCATTCTGCTTTTTGTGCGCCTTCATCCTAGTACTCTAGGTGTTTAGTAGAATTTTGAGGTGTTTGACTTCTTTTTTTGGAGGGGGTAGGAACAGTGTAGCAGCCATGGACTTATCACCTGCTGAACTCAGGGGTGGGAGGGGACTATGGCTCTGAAGGTTGCCTGAATCATAGCTTCTTCTGGTATGTTTTCAAATGTCTCTCTCCGGTCTGGAGAAGTAGCAACTTGTTCTGGTAATCCAGCCTTTATAACAAGAGTGGCCAAGCTTGCTTAATGTAAGAGCCACATGGAGTAAACGCAGGCCTTGAATTCAGCAGGAGCTCACAGGAGCACAGCTCCTGAACCTTTCTGAGGGTTCCCCCTCCTCCTCCCCACCTACCTACCTTGTCCACTGAATAGGAGGTGCAGCTGCATTACAATTCCTGGATGAGCTCCACCACCTATTTTTCTAAAGAATGACTCCTGAGTAAATGTCTGATGTTTGAGAGCCGCAAGACATGAATGTCAGATGTTTGAAAGCCAGATGGATGGATGGAAGGAAGGAAGGAAGGAAGGAAGGAAGGAAGGAAGGAAGGAAGGAAGGAAGGAACAGATTTATACCCCATCCTTCTTTCTGAATCAGGGTTTCAAAGCAGCTTACAATCTCCTTTATCTTCTTCCCCCACAACAGACGCCCTGTGAGGAGGGTGGCGCTGAGAGCTCTCCCAGAAGCTGCCCTTTCAAGGACAATTCTTACGAGAGCTATGACTGACCCAAGGCCATTCCAGCAGCTGCAAGTGGAGGAGTGGGGAATCAGTCCCAGTTCTCCCAGATAAGAGTTCACACGCTTAACCACTACACCAAACTGGCTCTCAACAGGAAGGAGGGAAGGTAGGAAGGAAGGAAGATGGGGAGGGAGTGGTGGAAAGAAAGCATCTTTAACTTTAAATGAATTCTTCAAGCAGCTGGCTGGCTTTGCTTGGAGAATTGGTTTAAAGGGAGAATTGCCTTCTCCAGGCTGGTGGAAGGGGCTTTGAGAGCCACACACTATGTGTGAAAGAGCCACATGTGGCTCCCGAGCCACAGTTTGGCCACCCTGCTTTATAACCTAAGATGAATTGACTCAATAAAGGAAACTATGGCCCTTGCTTTACAAGGCCTGAGGAAAGTTGTTGATAAGACCTTTTTGGAAGTCGTTAAATCCTAGGGTCGCCTGAACTCATAAACGGCTTAACCACATAACACACACAACCTGTATAGCAAACAGCAGTCTGGGTGGAATTCCTCTCGAGTTTCTCATCTTATTTTTTTAATCCGTTTGTTTAGCACATTGCTATCTACCTTCCTTTCAAGATGTGCAGGGCTACATACCTGGGTCTTCTCAGGGCCTTTTTTGTAGCAGGAGCTCCTTTGCATATTAGGCCACATCCCACCAACGTAGGCAATCCTCCTGGAGCTTATAGCAGGCCCTGTACTTAGAGCCCTGTAAGCTCTTGGAGGATTGGCTACATCAGGGGTGTGTGGCCTAATATGCAAAGGAGTTCCTGCTACAAAAAAAGCCCTGGGTCTCCTCTCCACCCTTGCCTGTGAGGCGGGTCATAGAATCACAGAATCAAGAGACCTCCAGGGTCATCTAGTCCAACCCCCTGCACAACGCAGGAATCCCACAAATACCTACCCCAAATTCACAGGATCTTCATCACTGTCAGATGGCCATCTAGCCTCTGTTTTAAAACCTCCGAGGAAGGAGAGCCCACCACCTCCCAAGGAAGCCTGTTCCACTGAGGAATCACTCTAATGGTCAGGAAGTTCTTCCTAATGTTGAGCCGGAAACTCTTCTGATTTAATTTCAACCCATTGGTTCTGGTCCTACCTTCTGGGGCACAGAAAACAATTCCACACCATCCTCTATATGACAACCCTTCAAGTACTTGAAGATGGTGATCACCTCTCAGCCGCTTGCTCTCCAGGCTAAACATCCCCAGCTCCTTCAACCTTTCCTCATAGGACTTGGTCTCCAGATCCCTCAGCAGACCCCTCACATATGAGTGTATGTGATTGGCCCAAAGTCACCCAGTGAGCTTCCAGAGCTGAGGGTCAAAACACACACAACACTTTTTGGGGGGAGTATTTGTGTATTTTTTTGTGGTGTGTGTGTGTGTCTGCACCTGGAAGTCATGTCAACCTCTGGTGACTGATCTCTAATTGGGGGCCTGGAGAATATTCAGAGGTGGCTGAGCAAAGCCTGCCCCCGTCCTCCCAACTGCTGATATTCCAAGGAAGTCTCTCATCCAAGTACTAACCAGAGTTGACCCCTCTTAGCTTCCGGGATCTGACAAGATCGGGCTTGCCTGGGCTATGCGGATCAGGGAAACACATATGACTCTTGACTTTCCCTGCAAATACCCATCAGCTGTGGGGAACTTCAGCCAGTTTGGTGTAGTGGTTAAGTGTAGTGATTTGAGTCCCCACTTCTCCACATGCACCTGCTGATGTGACCTTGAGCCAGTCACAAGTTCTCACAGAACTGTTCCTCTTAAGAGCAGTTTCTGCCAGAGCACTCTCAGCCCCCCTCCCCCACAGGACATCTGTTGTGGGGAGGGGAAGGGAAAGGAAATTGTAAGCTGCTCTGAGACTCCTTCGGGCAGTGAAGGACAGGGTATAAATTCATCCTCCTCTTCCTTCGCTACTGCTCCTCCACATGCATCTGCTGATGTGACCTTGAGCCAGTCACAAGTTCTCACAGAGCTGTTCCTATTAAGAGCAGTTTCTGTCAGAGCTCTCTCAGCCCGCCCCCCTCACAGGACATCTGTTGTGGGGAGGGGAAGGGAAAGGAAATTGTACAACTCCAAGCAATTTTTACAGATCTCCCTTGGGGAGAGCATCGGAGCCCCTCGTGCTTGAGAAATTTGTGTTTCAAAATTACGGGGGGCTCCAGACGCGGAGTCCTGACTTGGATAGGCCAGGCTGGCTGATCTCATTCGATCTCGGAAGCTAAACAGGGTCAGCTCTGCTCAGTATTTGGATGGGAGGCAGGCCATCAAAGAAGATCAGGGTTGCAATGCAGAGGCAGGCGACGGCAAGCCATCTCTGAACACCTCTTGCCTTGAAAACCCTATGGCAGGGGTGTCAAACTCATTTGTTACGAGGGACAGATCTGACATAAGGGAGACATGTGTGTCATAAAATGTCATGCCAGGAAGCAGAGATACAATCTTTATAAAGGACATAGAGCAGCTTTTTTTTAAAAGGTGTTTTCTTTGTATCTCTCCCGTGGGATCAAGGGAACTTGGCAAAGGAAACTCTGGCTCTTTCCCTCCCTCCCCAGGGGACAAGGAGTGGGAGGGGCCTCAGCCAATAGAAGGAAGAGAGGTTTGGCTCAGTAGTTCTGCTGTGTGATTGAGAGAGCCTTGCAAAGCAAGCTTTCCCTCTCCCCCCCTCCTCTCCAAGGAAGGAGCCTCTGCCAATGGAGAAGATAGAGGCTTTGCTCAGTATCTCCTGTGAAATTCAGTAAGCCTGGCAAAGCAAGCTGTGATGCAGAAAGAAGCAAGAGAGAAGGAGAAGGAAGCAGACTTGCTCGCGGGCCTGATAGGCGTCCTCTGGGGGCCTGATCCGCCCCCCGGGCCGCATGTTTAAGACCCCTGCTCTACGGGGTCACCATAAGTCAGTTGTGACTTGCTGGTGGCAGCAATAGCCGCCGCCACCAAACTCCTGGCGCACATCTGTTTTGGCCCTGAGGTGGGCAGCAGTGAGGGCCCTGAAACCAAAAGGTCAGGCTTTGTGTCTCTTTACTTACGGGTGACTCTTGGTTTGTGAAAGCAGCCGGCCAATTAGCGAAATAAACCATTGTTTTAAAATACTTGCACTGCAAAATGTAAATGTAAGGGGGGGGAATTCTCCACTTGTCAGTATGAAAAATGACAATAGCAGAAAAAATAATACGTAGGACATCTGCTGCAATCTTTTTTTTTTTTTTTAGGTTGGACAGGATTTTCAAATGCGTTCTGGGCACATAATCGAGCATTTAAAAGGAAATGCAAGCAGATAAAGAAGTTAACAGGGAACTGTGTTACCTTTTTACAAGAGCTGTTTGCTAGTTCATGCTACTGTAGATGTTTTTATCCGGTGTGGAATGTTTTCTTTCTCCCATACATCATCTCGTATTTGGGGTGGGGTGGGGTGGAATAACTCAAGCCAGTGGTTTTAAAAGTGAAATTCTCAGAATTCAGAATAAATACTCAGGTTCTCAGTTAACATTTCTATTTCATATTGTTCCAGTTTCATATTGTTCCAGAGGTAACTGTGAGCCCCCCCCCCCCCCAAGCCCCTGGTATATTTAGCCTCTGCTGTGTAATTTGCAATAACCCTGATCAGCATGTACAGGGAAGAGGGGATGAATTTATCCCCTTGACTTTGATCTCCCTAACTGATTTTCTGGTGTATCAGGCCCAGAAATGTATGTACATCCTAGTTTATGTGCCCGGATTCTTCACTGAATTAGACATACGAGCGGAGGAGGAAGAGGAGAACGGTGGTGTTTGAAATGCTTTGGTACCTCTCATTCTCCTTTTTGCATTGCCTTCTATGTGGCTACCATAAAAAGACTTTTAACCTGCTTTAAACTGAAGCCTGAATTTTTAGTGCAGACTTGGCCCGTAGTCAAGCACATTGAAGTAAAAGGTGGGGGGTGGGGTTCCCATGTAAAGGAAGAACCTCAGGAAAAAAATTGTTGACTGGACCCAACCCTAAATTTTCATCTGTGTCCTACTGGCTTTGCCTTTCAGCCCACAGAACTCTGCCAAAGGCTGCTGCTCGGAAATAGGGGAGTTTAGAGTTGTAAATTGGATGCAGCGGAACTGCTGTTGTACTGTGGGCTGGGGAGGGGATATTTGAGAATTAAAGGTAGAATCACAGGAGTGTGCACAAGGGGATGTTCTTGTGTAACCTTCACACCTGCTTGTCTCTCAGTTCACAGGGTGCTTTCCCGAATGCTCCAAAATCCCCTGGGTTCAAAGGGCCATTTGACATTGAGTCATAATTGGCTTTTGTCAGAAGGGGGATTTATCTATATATGGATTTCTCGAGTGTGGCCCCATCTACGGAAATCGAAATCCTAAGATTAGGGCCACACTTACCCAACAAAACATGTTTCTGTAAACTTGGGGAACCCCCAATGTTTGCAGAAAAGATCTGACGTCTTGTATGGCAGTGTATGATTTTATTGTAACATATTGACCATGGGTCTTAACGTTACAATATTAAAAACAGTTCAACAGAATTCACAATATTACAGTATTGCAAAAATCATACCAGTCAGGAGGGCTGTTCTTTTGAGCAGGAGGGCAGTTCCGGCTGGCTTGGCATCAGGGGTGTGGCCTAATATGCAAATGAGCTACTGAAGGGCTTTTTATTAGGGTTTGTAGAATCTTTCGGGCTCAAGTGCCATGTTCTACTGGAGAAAGTTTTCCTTCCAGACGTTTCGTTCTCAGCTGCGGAGAACATCCTCAGTGGCGTTGCAGGAAAACTTTCTCCTGTAGAACACGGCACTTGAGCCCGAAAGATTCTACGAACCCTAATGATGTTACCAGCCGTGAAAACCTGAAATCTTTGAGAAGGGCTTTTTCTTCAGAAAACCTCTTTGTGAAACAATGGTGACATCAGGTGGTGTGGTCTAATATGCAAATGAGTGGTGTGGTCTAATATGCAAATGAGTTCCTGTTGGGCGTGTGTGTGTGTGTGTGTGTATGCGGGGAGTCGGACTCGACTGTGTGACTGAACAACAAAAAAACCCTTCTTGCAGCCCGTGCAAGCAAAGCAACTCTGTTAGAGACATAGCCAGCCTCATCTGCAAGCAAAACTATTACTTTTTCCAGGTCTGAAGCTCCTTCATGCAAGGATAACATATTAGCAATACATTTATTTTGGGGTTCACGATGAAGGGGACATTTCAAAATATAGTGAATCAGTTCATCTTATTTCTCCTGAACCACACGCACGCAACATCGTAATGGGGAAGGCACAGTTTTTAAAAGTCCCCAATGGACCGCTGCGTGCATAGCTTGGAACCTTAGACTAGCAAAGGCCAGATCTGACATCTTAAAAATACATTGGGGGGGTTCAGTTCCCCCCCAAATAGAAGAGCCTTCCTCCCTCTGCGGAGCTGGCTATGAGGCAGTGGGGTGGTGGCTGCTGGAAGCTGTCCCAGCCCTGACATCAGCAATGAGGCAAATATCACAGGTCCCCAGCCTGTTCGTTTTTAACATCCGTGAAGGTCTCTGGCTCAAGGAGTTGCAGTCAAACAGGCAATGTACGAGAATCAGCAATGGGAAGAGAGATCTGATTTTATTTATTGTATTATGTGTCTTTCTCGCTGAGACTCAAAGCAGATTGTGTGTGTGTGTGGGGGGGTACAACTTAGTGGTAGAGCCTTTGCTTGGCACGCAGGAGGTCCCAGGTTCAATCCCCGGCATCTCCAGTTAAAAGAATCTGGCAGTACGCGATGGGAAAGATCTCAGCCTGAAACCCTGGAGAGCAGCTGCCAGTCTGAGCAGACAATGCTGACTTTGATGGACCAAGGGTCTGATTCAGTTGACGTAGAAGAAGAAGACTGCAGATTTATACCCCACCCTTCTCTCTGAATCAGAGACTCAAAGTGGCTTACAATCTCCTTTATCTCCTTCCCCCACAACAGACACCCTGTGAGGTGAGTGGGGCTGAGAGAGCTCTCACAGCAGCTGCCCTTTCAAGGGCAACTCCTGCTATAGCTTTGGCTAATCCAAGGCCATTCCAGCAGGTGCAAGTGGAGGAGTGGGGAATCAAACCCAGTTCTCCCAGATAAGAGTCTGCACATTTAACCACTACACCAAACTGGCTCTACACCAAAATGTACATTCATGTATGCGCGTTAAGTGCTGTCAGGTCATTTCCAGTTTATGACAACCCTATGAATTAATGACCTCCCAGATGTTCAGTTGTTAACAGCCTTGCTCCAGTCTTGCAAACTGAGGCTTCCTTTGTTGAGTCGATCCATCCTATGTTGGCAAAGCGGATTACACAGCGCCAAGTCGGTACCGTCAATATGAAAAGTTGTCTAAGAAGCAAAGGACTAGGTTTACAGAAAACTGAATCAGCTTAGCATATTTGACATGTCAGGAACAAAGAGAGAATGCATTCATTTCATTCACACGTACTTATGTTTCCATCTAAAATGTGCAAAAAGGTTGAAATTCAGCTGGAAATCTGCCTTCCTGGAAAACCTTCCGTCATTTAGGAAGCAACTGCAAGAGCATTGACTGCTGCTTTTCCGCGTTTCACACGCACAATCCAGCAGCCGTGTGAGAAGCAGCATGTCTGTTTCCAGTTTTAATTTCGGTTGGGGTTTGTACCAAAGGCTTCAAGAAAAAGGCAGATTTTTAAGGAGGGGTTTGGAGGAAGAGAAAGAAAATGCCATTGTGAAAGTTGTTCTGGAAGACAGTTCCCCAAACCTAAGGGGAGAGAAGACAGCTTGATAATGGACGTACAGTGGGGACTCTTCCTGTACTCAGAGCTTTTTTTGTAGCAGGGACTCCTTTGCATATTAGGCCACACCCCCTGATGTAGCCAATCCTCCTGGATTACAGTAGGCCCTGTACTAAGAGCTCTTGGAGGACTGGCTACATCAGGAGGGTGTGGCCTAATATGCAAAGGAGTCCCTGCGACAAACCTGCAAAGTTGTACTTCATCTCTAACCTTACCTTTAGGATTTTGAAGTTTCACGAGAAGATTGGAAGAGAGCAGTGCTGCTTTTTGAGAGCAAAACTGGGGAGGAGGAGGAAGACTGCAGAGTTGTACCCCACCCCTCTCTTTGAATCAGAGTCTCAGAGTGGGTCACAATTTCCTTTACCTTCCCCCCGCCCCACAACAGACACCCTGTGAGGTAGGAGGGGCTGAGAGAGCTCTTCCAGAAGCTGCCCTTTCAAGGACAACCTCTGCCAGAGCTATGGCTGACCCAAGGCCATTCCAGCAGCTGCAAGTTGAGCAGTGGGGAATCAAACCCGGTTCTCCCAGATAAGAATCTGCGCACTTAACCACTACACCAAACTGGCTCTCTGCACTAAGGAGGGGGAGGGAGAGACCCAGGTGCCCAAGTAGAACAAACACATATGCCCCAATGGATTCTAGGGGCACTCTGTCATTTACTATTTCAGTTACATGCTCTCTGACCTGTTTACTGATGTGTTGATGACCTTTGCACCGAAACGGCAGTAACTCTTTTCTGACACTTTTAAACCAATCTTCTGTTATATATTTATGACAAGTTTTTTTAAAAGCAAGCAGCTGTCCAATTATATCGTTGTAAGCAGGATTTAATTATGGTATCTTCAAAACTATCCTATACGAGGGCGTGTTCACACTGATAAAACGTCAGTGTGTGTCGAGGGAGGCCCTCTGGTGGACTCCGTTTTGCTATTGCAGCCTTCTGGAGAGTTGTGGCCCGTTCGGACTCAATGTCCGGGTCGGAGGGCAGGTTTTTGCTTCAGCACAGCCATTTTCCTAAAGTACAGCACTTCTCTTTCCTGCACAGTTGGGGCCAGAGCTTTTTTTGTAGCAGGAGCTCCTTTGCATATTAGGCCACACACCCCTGATGTAGCCAATCCTCCTGGAGCTTACAATAGGCCCTGTACTAAGAGCCCTCTAAGTGGCATAATAAAAAGTAGAGACATCACCCTGCCAACAAAAGTCCATATAGTCAAAGCGATGGTATTCCCAGTAGCAATGTATGGCTGTGAGAGCTGGACCATAAGGAAGGATGAGTGCAGAAGAATAGATGCTTTCGAGCTGTGGTGCTGGAGAAGAATCGTGAGAGTCCCTTGGACTGCAAGAAGACCAAATCAGTCAGTCCTAAGGGAAATCAACCCAGACTGTTCCCTGGAAGGTCAGAAGCTGAAGCTCAAATACTTTGGCCACCGAATGAGAAGGGAGCACTCCCTGGAGAAGATCCTGATGCTGGGAAAGACAGAAGGCAAAAGAAGAAGGGGATGGCAAAAGATGAGATGGCTGGACAGCATTACTGATGTAACAAACACGAATTTGAGCATACTTCAGAGGATCGTGGAAGACCAGGGGGCCTGGCGTGACTTGGCCCATGGGGTCAGAAAGAGTTGGAATCGACTGTGCGACTGAACAACAACAAACTCTTGGAGGATTGGCTACATCAGGGGTGTGTGGCCTAATATGCAAATTAGCTCCTGCTACAAAAAATAGCCCTGAGTGGTGCTGGGGGTTCAAAAATGGCAGAATGTATGCTTTGCTAGCAGAAGGCTGTAACTACAGGACCTGACATCTGGATCCAGATAAGATAGGGTTGATGCTGGTGGAAGGGATTTAAAAGGGAATGTGCTTCCTAGCATCAATGCTCTGCAGTTCTCATTGGTAGTTTTGCTAGGTTGTGGTCTCTTGTTGGAGAAACAGGGGACAGCAAAAAAACAAAAACAAAAAAGTTCCCCCCCAGCAAGATCCAGTTCAGAAGATGTCTTCTATTTTCAGGCATCATATCTGGCCACACTGATCCATGCTTCAGTAGCCTTGAGGCTAGATTACTGTAAGATGCTCTATATAGGGCTGCCCTTGAAGACTGTCTGGAAACGGCAGCTATTGCAAAACATGGCAGGCCATTCGCCATCTGGAGCTAGCTGACAGGACCATATCACCCCCAGGCCTTGAATTCAGCAGGAGCGCACAGGAGCACAGATTCTGAACCTTTCTGACATCCCCCTCCTCCCCCCCCCACCTACCTTGTCCATTGAATAGTAGGTGCAGCTGCATAACAGTCCCTGGATTAGGACAGCAGGGAGCCAGCCAGCCACCAGGAGCTTTGCCGCATCCCCAGAAGCCCTCATTAAACCCTGGAGAAGCCCGTGCCACCCTTTCTCCACTTCTGATGTGATTTTGAGTGGTGGGTGGCTTGCTGGCCTTTTGACTGGGGGGCAGCCAAAGAGAGCCCCAGGTGAGTGAGGCCTGCTTGAGCTGGCTGAATCTCTAGCCAGCCCAAGCAGACCTCGCTCGCCCGGAGCTCTTCTTTCTTGCATTGGGTTGCTTTCGGCTGGGGGGGTGGGTGGCATATGCTAATGAGTTATGCTAATGAGGTCCACCACCTATTCTTCTACAAGATGACCTCTGATCACTCCTGTTTTGAAGTCCCTTTCCTAGCTGTTGATCCAACTCAAGGTGTGCGTGTAAAGTGCCACCAAGTCGCAGCTGACTTACAGTGAGCCCAGCAAGTGGCATTCTCAAGGCAAGTGAGAAGCAAAGGTGGTTTGACACTTCCTTCCTCAGCAGTGGTCTTCCATCCAAGTACTGACCTTGCTTAGCTTTTGAGATCATGCCATACTGGGTCAACTTCCCTCCTCAGGGTGTTGGTACTTATTGTTAAATCCCTTCACGACTTGGGCTCAAATACTTGATAGATCGCCTCTCCCAGCATGTTTCTGTAGGGCAGCTTCATTTTCCTTCTCCAGGCCTGCAGTCAGTACCAGCCTTGTCTTACAGAACAGTTTGGTGGGGAATCAAACCCAGATAATAGTCTGCGCATTTAACTGCTACGCCAAACTGGCTCTCCAAAACCGGGTTCGATTCCTCACTTCTCCACAAGCAAGTGCTGCAGTGACCTTGGCTCAGTCATAACTCTCAGAGCTGTTCTGCTCAAGAGCAGTTCTGGAGAGCCCTCTCAGCCACACCTCCCTCACAGGGTGTTTGTTGTGGGGAGGAGAAGGGAAAAGACTGTGAGCCACTCTGAGACTCCGAGGGAAGGGCGGGGTATAAACCCAGTCTCTTCTTCTTCTTCATATGGTCAGGACAGTCTGGGCCCAAGCATTCTCAGTAGCTTTTTCTACATCTCGAACAGCCTCCTAGAAGGGAGGGACTGTGGCTCAATGGTAGAGCATCCGCTGGGCATGCAGAAGGTCCCAGGTTCAATCCCCATCATCCCAAGTTGAAACATCTGGCAGTAGGTGATGGGAAAGACCTCTGCCTGAGAACCTGGAGAGCTCCTGTCAGTCTGAGTAGACAATACTGATTTTGCTGGACCGATGATCTGTTTCAGTATAAAGCTGTTCATCTATCCTCTTAGCTCTCTAGTGTGGCTGCAGAAAACAGTTTGTTCCAGAAAGCTTTGGAGGTAACCCAGACGAAGAGGGAATACCCTGTTGGTGGGGAAATAAAGTGTTCTTAGATTGTTTTTTTTTTAAATGTTTTATACCTTATAGACTGTTAAAATGTTTGCCTTATCAAACTGCTTTTATGTTTCGCTAGCTGAGCGTCCTGGCATGCTCAGAACAAAAGTGGACACAAACATTCTGAATAAGTAAATGATTTTGGGCAGCAGGTATTACTGTGCAAATACCTCTCTCTGCCTGCAGCCCAGAAGAAATGTTGTCCATCAGAGCCGATAGCGTTGAGCTAGGTAGACCAAGTAATCGGAAGCACACAAACACATGAAGCTGCCTTTTACTGAGTCAGACCATTGGCCTGTTGATGTCAGTATTGTCTGTTCTGATTGGCAGCAGCTCTCCCGGGTCCCAGGTATGGTCTTTCGCATCACCTTGTTTTGTTTTGTTTTGTATCTTTGCTTTGCTGTCAAGTCATTGCTGACGTGCTGACCTCATAGGGTTTTCAAGGTGAGAGATGTTCAGAGGTGGTTTACCATTTTCTCCCCCTGCGTCATGACCCTGGTATTCCTTGGTAGTCTCCGATCTAAATACTAGCCAGACCTGACCCTGCTTAGTTTCTGAGAGTTGACAAGGCCTGGCTATCAAGTTCTACCTGATCATTTTTTCTGGAGATACCAGGGATTGAATCTGGGACCTTCTGCATGCAAAGAAGATACTCTTATCACTGAGCCATGGCCCCCTCTCAGCTTTATATGAGAAAGAGAGAGTTCATAATATAAACTCTTTACTTACACAGAGCAAAGTAAAGATTTAACTCATGACCAGGGTTTTTTTTTGGTAGTAGGAACTCCTTTGCATGTTAGGCCGCACCCCCCTGATGTAGCCAATCCTCCTGGAGCTTACAGTAGGCCCTGTAAGAAGAGCTCTGTAAGCTCTGAGAGGATTGGCTACATCAGGGGTGTGTGGCCTAATATGCAAAGGAGTTCTTGCTACAAAAAAAAAAGCCCTGCTCATGACTACTTTTTATGTGGGTACCTAACTCCTTCTCCTGCCCCTGGGCAACCCCAATTATTCCATGTACTTCTGCACAGCTATGTCCTGTCCTCTGTATCTCTGGTCGTGCTAGAGTGGGACAGGCTGAGCTTTCTGTCGATACAAAATTATAACCAGATTTCTAAAAGTTAACTACAGGAGACGGTACTCCTTCGGAACATTCCATGCATTCATTCTACGCTTTCTCTTTGGATACTTTTCGTGAACTTTGCCATTTCAACGATTCTCTGAGCTCTAGTAATAACAGATGCCTTACCGTTGAATCATCATCATGCACTGATCGTATTAGCGACAGTAAAGATCTTTCACATTTACCAATTCCTCCCCTCCTTTTCTCATCCCTGCAGGAGAGTACATTAAAACATGGAGGCCAAGGTATTTCCTGTTGAAGAACGATGGGACGTTTATCGGCTACAAAGAGCAGCCACAAGATGTCGACCAACGGGAGTCCCCCTTAAATAACTTCTCTGTGGCTCGTAAGTATTTCCCGAACTGTCGTTTCGTTACGTCTCTTGCTTACTAACTTCTCCAAAGCTGTCATGATCTCAGACATTGCTGGAATTTGAACTGCTTTACCTCGTTTGGTTCGTAAAAATCAACAGAATCCCATTTTGGACGAAACTTCTTTTCACCGTCTTGACATTCCTCATCTTGGGAATGGAGCTGTTTTTTCTACCTTGTAATCACTGTGGGTTTGTTCCAGCCATACTTATTTTTTGCTCAGACTCACCTAATTCTCCTCCTTACTACAGACTCTGACCCACCTGGTTTTTACCTGTGCAGATCCTGCAATTCCCAACATGTTATTTTTTTCAGTGTTCAAAAGGGGCTCCTTTCTATTCCTCTAACAGAAAACCGAATTTTATCTACCCAACAGCTGCTTTCTGTACTAAAACTGGTTGTCTCTGTTAAACTTTTCTGAGATTGGATTGAGACCGATTTCCCACTAAACTTAAGCCGCTCTCACTCTCCTTTTCTCCGCGGGGCTGCTGCTGGATTTCACAGAAACTGCCCCGGACCAGCGAGTTGCTCCACCTCTTTTCAAGTTCCCTCCACAGTAGGCAGGATCCTCTGAAAACCGGTTTCTGTCTGCTGTGGAGGGAACTTGAAAAGGACGGGGCAACTTGCCAGCTCGGGGCAGCTTGTACAAAATCCAGCAGCAGCCCCGCAGGGAAAAAGAGCAATGAGACCAAAACAAGGTGAGTGGGAAATCGGTCCCAGTCTCATGGTTTTAATCGGTCCCAGTCTCATCCAGCGAAGGAAGTAGTTTTAACTCAGTGAGTATAAAGGCCTTTAAAAGAGAGACAGTTTGGTGTAGTAGTTAAGTGCGTGGTCTCTTATCTGGGAGAACCGGGTTTGATTCCCCACTTCTCCACTTGCAGCTGCTGGAATGGCCTTGGGTTAGCCATAGCTCTGGCAGAGGTTGTCCTTGAAAGGGCAGCTACTGTGAGAGCCCTCTCAGCTCCACCCACCTCACAGGGTGTCTGTTGTGGGGGAGGAAGGTAAAGGAGATTGTGAGCCGCTCTGAGTCTCAGATTCAGAGAGAAGGGCGAGGTATAAATCTGCAATTCTTCTTCTAAAAGGGGATTAGAGGAGATCCATGGTGGAGAGGTCCATCAGTGGCTGCCAGATGTTGGAATCAAAGGGAGTTTCCATACCGAGGAAGTAAACCTCTGTATACTTAAGCTCAGGGGTCGTTTGTAGAAAAATAGGTGGTGGAGCTCATCCAGGGATTGTTACACAACTGCACCTGCTATTCAATGGACGAGGAGGTGGAACTCTCAGAAAGCTCCTGTGAGCTCCCACTGAATCCAAGGCCTGCCTATGCTTGAAGGAGACCTCAAAAGTAGGTCTTGTCTTCTTTGCCCTGCCTGTTGACCCTCTAGGCCACTGGGTGAAACAGTATGCTGGACTACAGGGACCACTTGGTCTGATCCCACAGGGCTTGTCTTATAGTCTTAAGGGATTTTGGTCATCTTCCGCACTTCCCCCTCCCATAGTAGACCAAAATGATCTCCAGTATGCTGCTCTTTGGGGGACCCCTCCCACCAAAACAGCACAGGGGAATTGGGGCATCTTCAGTGAGGAACAGGAAACTGCAAATTATGCTGTGCAGATTCAGTGTCGGAAATAAAAAAAAGAGGAGCAAAGATAGAAATGCCCGTCAGTTTATTTGTTCAGCTGCAGGCAGGTTACATTGAACCTGATCGTCGTATGTTTGCATACAAGAAGGAGGTAGGATAGAGGAGCAAATGGAAAACAACTAATTTAATTTAATTTTTCAATTTATATCCTGCCCTATCCCGCAAGCAGGCTCTGGGCGACTTACAACGTTAAAACCTTACAGAAACATGAAACGAATCACATCCAGACTAGACGATATCATAATTACAAAATCTGTAAAATTACAGAATTATCAAAATAGTATCCAACATAACTTAAGCACCTAGATGGTAAGGTGCTGATAACTGCTCTTTTCAGAACAGACCCCATATTTGTTGATTCAGAGGGGATGAATCATTGAAGATAACTGTAGGTCTAATAAGCCTTTGGGAGGGAAGACAGCATGGCGTAGCTCTGTCTTGTTAGATCTCGGAAGTGAAGCAGCACTTGTGCTTGGATAGGAGACCACCGAGGAAGGCTCTGCAGAGGAAAGCAGTGGCAGATCACTTTAGCTTCTCACTTGCCTTGAAAGCCCCTTACTGGGGTCTCCAGAAGTCAGTTGCAACCTGAGGGCACTTAAGTACATATGTAAAAAGCCTTTGGCAGACAGGTAAGCCAGATGTTAGGACCCCCTGCCCTGCCTCTTTGGATTTTCAAGTGATCGCAGAGATCCTGGTAACATCCAGTTTGTCACAGTGTCAGAGACTGCAGACAGCCATCTTTCCACATGGGCAGAGCCCACCATGGACAAGTTTTGAAAGCAGTCTTTGCTCCCAGTTAAATGGGCTTTACAGTTCCACTATTTGCTTGTCCTTCTGGAAAGTTCTTCAAATGGCCTTCCCGTCATTCTCTCCTCCCTCGGTCCTTGAAAATCCTCTAGTGACAAAATGAAGATTGAAAGCTTCTTGCTTGGTGCCATCAATTCATGGTGAGATGGCATTCAAAAGGGGAGCTGAGTTCGACACCTTCATTGGTAAGAAATTTGACTCCCCCCTCCCTTTTAAGTGCTTGGAGGGGGGGGAATAAATATTTTGACGGTCTAGGAAGTCACTCGGATAACGGGAGTGTCTTTCAGCTACAGAGCGGTAATTTGCATCTCAATGCCTCAATGTCTGTTTGTGTTAGAAATTCTTGCCCTGTCCTACTTACTTGTGAAAGGCCAGCCACTGAGAAAGAATTGAAAGGTTCTTTCGAGTAGTTTAAAATTTCTGTCCCTTGAACATGTCTTCCTTTTGATGGGGAAACGGGAGAGATGATGAATAGGAATACTGGTAGTTTGTACTGGTGTTGGTCCTGTTTTACACAAAGGGCAATAGACCGAGTTGACAAAGTGATAACAATTTTTGTGAGAACGCCACTACAAATGCAACCCTGGAATTGGGGGCTATTTTGTATCCTGCAGGTTCAGCAACGACTTTTTTTTTCATGCACAAATCTCCGACGTGTTCATTTTAGCCGTTTAGAAAAACTTTAAATAATTATGCCCCATTTTTCCCCCTGTTGTGGGGCCCAAATTGGCTTTGTTCTCCCCTCCTTTGTGTTTATCCTTGCTGAAACAACTCTGTGAGGCAACTTAAGCTGTGAGGGAGTGACTGGCCAATGTTGTCCAGTGAGCGTCCCTGGAAGACAGAGAGATTTGACTCTGGGCTTCCCAGATTCTGGTCTGTAACACTGTAGCACACTGCCTCTCACTGGTATCTCAAGAGTTACTTCCCTTTTGTGTCACTGACCCTTGTTGCATAATTTGTGTCTGTCTTGCAACCTTGTGGGTTGACATGAAGGAAAAGCCACCCTGGACTGCTGTGGCTAAGTGTGAAAGAGACCTCCAGTCTTCCCTGAAGTCCCCGATTTTAATATTTCTGAGTTTTTTAGGTTCTGTAATTGGGGGGTAAGGAGATGATGGGTGCAGGAAGTTACTTCGGCAGAGCAGTGCGTGCTTAGAAGTGCCGTACGAGTTTTCCAGCGAAGCTTTTTCTTCCTTTCTTGATGTGTGCTGTAATGATTGAGCAGGGTAATTAGACAGCATATTGTTCGCTAAACAAAACATTTCTGTGTGACATACTTGAATTATAGTGGTTATTAACTGACAAATCTCTATTATTCATCTTGGTTGTGTGCTTTAAAGATTGCTGGATCAGCAAGCTGAACAAATATCAACGGGGCAGTGCTGATTTAGAGGAAACATGTCGATTTTAATTGGTCTCGTTCCTTCCCCTTGTATCGGAAAGCAATAACGGGGGACGTTTTGACGTGAGGTCAAGGCAGCCGACCGTTCACGCAGCCGCCTCTTTTCATTGCCCTGCTGATGTTCTCAGAGCTCATTGTGGCTGCTGGGGGAAAGGCAGCAGGTGGACTGAGTTGGGGGTCAGCAGGCATTGGGGAATTAATCTTTGACCTTAGCCTTGGGGGAGGAGGACGTAGGTGCTCGGGGATTTCACCCCAGCTGAGCTGAGGTCCTGGGAAATGGCTCCCTCTTGATTTCTTCCACCAGAATGGGAAAGCATCATTGGCAGAAGATTTGCCCCACATAGCGGTATTCCCTGAATTCCTGCCAGAACAGAAATCGGCGCGGATCTGGGATTTCGTCCCTCTGAATCCAAAGGCAGTGTCAAGCACCCTTGCCGCTATGGGGTTAATTCTTCTGGCTGTTGTTACTTTGAATGCTGTCATTTCTCTCTCATCTTTTCCTCCCGTTCTCATGCGCTGATATTCATACCACCTGGTATTTAGTCTAGGCTCAATGCTGCTTCCTTGCAACCAGGGGTGGAATTCTAGTAGGAGCTCCTTTGCATATTAGGCCACTCACGCCTGATGTAACCAATCCTCCAAGAGCTTACAAGGTTCTTTTTTGTTAGGTCTTGGAGGATTGGCTACATCAGGGGTGTGCGGCCTAATATGCAAAGGAGTTCCTGCTAGAATTCCACCCCTGCTTGGCAACAATGCTGCAAACAAGAATGATACCTTGGGAATTTGAGTTTTTTATACATTCCGTTCTCAAAGCAAAGTTTCCATGAGAATTGATGGGGGGGGGCACTTTCGCTTCTGGCAAAGTATAACTGTACCTTGGAGTCAAGACCCTTCCAGTCTTTACTCCGGCCTAGAATGTGATCTCTGCACCTACCAGAAGCCTTAATAAATGGAACCAGTTGAAACCAATGGACTGTTGTTGATGTGAAGGGAGATGGGGGTGACAGGCAGAATTCCTGCCAGATTATTGGGCTGAGAAGGTTGAAGTCTGTAGAGGTGTAGGTGGATGCCGCAGGGCCTGCCCAGTGACGTGGCATGATAGGAAATGTTGTTCCTGTCCTGTGGCAAAAGCTCCTGGAATGCAGGCCAATGTGGCAAAGTCGCTTCGAAGGCAGGTAGTTTTGAAAACCGCATTGCTAGATGGGCCAGTGGTTGGACTGAAGGAGGTGATGGGCAACTCTTACATATTCTACCTGCGCTGCGCCAGCTACACTGGTTGCCTGTTGAGTACCGGGTTCGATTCAAGGTTTTGGTTATGACTTTTAAGGCCTTGAGTGGTTTGGGACCGATGTATCTACAGGACCGCCTCTTCCACTATGTCCCTGGAAGGGTGTTGCGTTCCACTGGTTCAAATCTGCTGGTGATTCCTGGCCCAAAAGAGGTCCGGGTGTCCTCAACAAGGGCCAGGGCTTTTTCAGTCCTGGCCCTGACTTGGTGGAACGCTTTGCCTGAAGACGTCAGGGCCCTGCGAGATCTTTTACAGTTTTGCAGGGCCTGTAAGGCAGAGATGTTCCACAAAGCCTTTGTATAAGGACAGCGACAGTTGCCGTACCGGCACCTTTCCTCTCCATCCCCTCTTGGGGGGATCCCCCCACCCATGATGTAATGACTGAATAAGAGCACTTTAAAGACGCCATAGGGTTTGTAATTTTTTAATGTAACTGATTTTATATAGATGTATTTTTTAATGTTGTACATTTCCCTGAGCCTGGTGCTAGCTGGGATAGGGCAATTCATTTCATTTCATTTGATTTATATTCCGCCCTACCCCACCAAAGCGGGCTCAGGGCGGCTCACAACATAAAAATTCTAACAATAAAATTCAAGAATTAAAATGCAATAATAATTTACATAATTAAAACAACTAATATATCAATACATCAATCAGTCTCAGCGTGCTATCTTATAGTCTTCCGTCAGAATATTTCAGTGTTTCAGTGCCGGTCAGTTATAAGCCAACCGAAAGAGGACTGTAAATAATAATAATAATAATAATAGAAGAGAACTGTGGGAATGACTGTAGTAGAAAAGCAGCCCCGTTCACTTTCGTGAAGCCACGCCCTCTTCTGCAGAATAAGCCTTTCTGTGTACAGCGATTCTTCTTGTGTTCTTTTTTGTGTGTGTTTAAATCAACGGTATTAAGGAATTTGTGTGCTTATCACGGGGAAACTTCTTTTCATGACTCACGACTGCACTTTTAACATCTGAGCGCGGTTCTTGAGTGGGAGGCGGCTGAACTTTGGCACACCCTGAATGAGGAACGAGAAAAATGCATTAAGAAAGAAAAAAAAAAAGACTCCATTGAGACAGACGCCGCACAGTTTTAGCGGCAAATGAGGCAGAAAGTGCCGGGCCCTGAATTCGGCAAGTCTGAGAGGGCGAAAAACCTAGCCAGCGCAATAAATATTTAATTCGGTGCAGAGGGATGGAAATTAAAAGGCTTTCGTTTTAAAAGCGTTTGAATTAAAAGGTTTTTCGTTTTAAGTTGATGCAATCCTACTACTGCTCCCTGCCTCGGTGGTGCTAGAACGTCTGTGTGGAAAATGCAAGTTAAGTGAATGAGATTCTCTTGACGGTATTATAGTTCCGTTGTCGTTACCATGCTGAAATTGCAAAGCCATGGCTGCTTTCCTGGAACCCTGGTAGTTTACCAACTTTGTATTAAAATGGAAACTGAAATAGTGCAAAAATGTCCATACTGTTGACTGTTTACGGGGCAGGAGGATGTATGACCTCATTGTGACTTTGCATGGCTTTCCATTACCAAATATTATGAGCAATAAAAAGAAGAGTCCAGTGGCACCTTAAAGAGCCCGTGGCACCTTAAAATAACATTTGTGGCCAGATATGAGTTTTTATGAGTCACTGCTCACTTCTTCAGATGCAGCTAGAATGTGAGTCCATCCGTCCTGTATATTGGAAAGTGGAGTGATTTCAGATGCCAAATTACAATAGCAGGCAAATGACAATAGCAACTGAATGACAACAGCAGAGGCAACTGGATTCAATGTGATATACAGAGGGATGCTAGGCGTGGAGAAATCAGCATTGGTAGTGAGACAGGAAACCTAGGTCTTGATCCAGTCCTGGAGGAAGCATTGTCTTGAGCCAGTTTGGTGTAGTGGTTAAGTGTGCGGGCTCTTATCTGGAAGAACCAGGTTTGATTCCTCACTCCTCCACATCCAGTTGCTGAAATGGCCTTGGGTCAGCCATAGCTCTCACAGAGTTGTCCTTGAAAGGGCAGCTGCTGTGAGAGCTCTCTTAGCCCCACCTACCTCACAGGGTGTCTGCTGTGTGTGTGGGGGGGAGATAAAGGAGATAGAGATGCTCTGAGATGCTGAGATTCAGAGTATAGGGCGGGATATTTATTTATTATTTATTTTATTTATTTATTACATTTGATTTATATCCCGCCCTCTCCGCAAGCGGACTCAGGGCGGCTCACAGTATCTACACAATTAAACAAATAAAATATATAAAACCATAATTTACATTTTCAGTTTAAAAACATATTACAATTCGAGATTATTAAAACCATTATATAGTGCTGAATGCATTATAGCGGCATTAGAATTCCAAGCCGTGAACACCGGCGTTCTGTGTGATGTCCGGTGGCAGCCATCTTTGTCAAGCCTTGAAGGCCTGCTTGAACAACTCGGTCTTACAGGCCCTGCGGAACGCAGACAGATCCCGCAGGGCCCATATGGCTTCTGGAAGAGCATTCCAAAGCTCTGGTGCTGCCACCGAGAAAGCCCTAGATCTTGTCACGCATAGCCTGGCTTCTTTTGGTCCGGGGACCGAGAGTAGGTTTTTTGCCCCTGAACGCAGTGCTCTCTGGGGGATATGCGGAGAAAGGCGGTCCCGTAGATATGCAGGTCCCTGACCATAAAGGGCTTTAAAGGTCAATACCAACACCTTGAAGCGAACTCGGAACACAACAGGTAGCATTGTATAAATCCAATATCAATATCTCGAGCGTCATTATGTTATGGGGAAGAAGAGGGAGTGACATGCGGCCGCCATCTTCTGCAGCAGCCCCGGGTTCTTTGTTGTATCTTTTTCAACAGAGCCCTGCTCTAGTGTCATTTTTGTAACATGGAAAATTGGAGTTGGTGCTGTGAACTCACACGAGGTAACATGCCAGAGCTGGAACACAGTATGATGCCATAGAGTTGCCACCATTGGAACCAGGTAGAATAGGGCTGTCAAATTCATTTGTTATGAGGGCTGGAACATATATATATATATGAGACCTTGTCGAGCTGGGCCATGTTTGGCTGCGCCATGTCTGTACCTATTTAAGATTAGGTAGCAGAGATAGAAACTTTATAAAGGACACAGACAAACACAATTAAATATTTTTTTAAAAAACAAAAACAAAACCTTAAAATAAAACTTGCTTAAAATATTAGCACTTGTTGGTCTTAATGGTGTTTTCTTTGTATTTCTCCCATGGGATCCAGGGAACTGGGCAAAGAAAGCTCTGGCTCTTTCCTTCCTTCCCCAGGGGACCAGGAGGGGAAGGAGCCTTAACCAATAGAAGGAAGAGAAGCTTGATTCAGTAGCTCTGCTGTGCAATTGAGAGAGCCTCGCAAAGCAAGCTCTGCCTCCCCTGCTTCTTCCCCAAGGGAGGAGCCTCAGCCAATGGAGAAAATAGAGCTTTTGCTCTGTAGCTCCTGTGCGATTGAGCAAGCCTGGCAAAGCAAGCGGTGAAGCAGAAGGGAGCAAGAGAGAGGGAGAAAGAAGCAGATGACTGCCAGTTGCTCAAGGGCCTAATAGGAGCCTGAGTTGGCCCCCGAGCTGCATGTTTGACACCCTTGCATTAGTTACTTCTGCCTGCTGTCTAAATTGGTTGCTTGGATGAACACAGGCACACGAGTTGAATGTGTGAAATATTTGAGATGGCTTTGAACTGAGGGTTTCCATTGGTGTATCCATTCCTGTTTATTTTAAATATTTATACCCTCTCTGTTTTCCGGTCAAGATTGCTTACAAATCCAAGATTATAACACACCCCCTCGGCTCTTCCTGCACAATGACTGCAGCCTTTGTTCCCCCCTGTCAAATCACAGCAGAAGTATGGCAACCCTATAGGCTTTTCAAGGCAAGAGATATTCAGAGGTAGTTTGCCATTGTTTGCCTCTGCGTAGCGACCCTGGTATTCCTCAAATACTGACCAGGACTAATCCTGTTTAGCTTCCTAGATCTGATGAGATCGAGCTAGCCTGGGTTTTATCTAGGTCAGAGCAATGGCAGTCTACTCTCCATCAAAAGATCTAGTAAATAAAATGGCCTTACTGAATCTTCTAGAAGCTAATAGAGAGGATACCCCTCTCATCTCCTCAGGGGTCCTGTTTTATAGACTGGAGGGTACTATATAAACATGTGGGCTCTGATCGTGAAGAAGAAGAAGATGATGACGATGAAGATTTATACCCCACCATTCACTCTGAATCTTAGAGTGGCCTACAGTCTCCTTTCCCTTCCCCACCCCACAACAGACACCCTGTGAGGTGGGTGAGCTCTCCCAGAAGCTGCCCTTTCAAGGTCAATTCTTGCCAGAGCTATGACTAACTCATGGCCATTCTGTGTGCTTCAAGTCCATGAGAAGTAAGAAGAACATAAATTTATACCCCACCTTTCTCTCTGAATCAGAGTTTCAGAGTGGCTTACAATCTCCTTTACCTTCCTCCCCCCACAACAGACACCCTGTGAGTTAGGTGGGACTGAGAGAGCTCTGACAGAAGCTGCCCTTTCAAGGACAACTCTGCGAGAGCTGCAGCTAACCCAAGGCCATTCCAGCAGCTGTAAGTGGAGGAGTGAGAAAATCAAATGTGATTCTCCCATATAAGAGTCTGAACACTTAACCACTACACGAAATCGGCAAGTTTCTAACCTTTGTGAATGCATGGAAAGGCTTGGAAGCGTGTGGGAGAAGTACCTGTAATCAGATGCCAGGATGGAAGGTAAAGGGGTTGACAGTAAGACTTCCAATGACTGGATGTGGAGGGGAGTAGAGCTACAGTGCACAGCCATGTTCCTCTCTGGCCTCATATGAATGATCTTTCGAAGTGTTAGAATTCAGCTTAGGTACAGGATTTCGACCACATGCAGAATTGTAAGGGTTTTGTTTGCATATTAAGCCGGGAGGCAAGCTTGCAGTTCTCTTGCATCCTTCAATTTACCTGCACTGTGGACTGTGAGTAGCATCAGTGGTGTTTTGTTCAGGTCCCTGATCAGACAAAAGGTGTCCAAAGTCTCACATATTTAAAACAAAAGGTCCGGTCTCCTAAGCTGCTGCATCTGACTCACCAGCCTGGTCGTCTCTGCTCTCCCAAAGAACTCCTTTCGGGAGATTTCCGTGCCTGATTAATTGCAACAGTTTGCTAGATAAGAATAAAGACAAATGATTACTTAAACCTGCTTACATACCATGACTCTCCTCCCTCGATCTGTGCTAGAATGCCAGTTGATGAAGACGGAGAGACCCAAACCGAACACATTCATCATCAGATGCCTCCAGTGGACCACAGTAATTGAAAGAACGTTTCATGTGGAGACTCCAGAGGAGCGGTATGTTCTCTTCTGACTTGAATGCAGAAAGCAACTTGCGAAAGCAGATGCAAATGTTCAGCGTTATTAGTGCGAACCGCCTTCTCGAAGCTTGCTTTTCTCGCTCTTTTTTAAAATAATTGCTTTGGTGTTGTGGGTTTTAGAGTTTCATTTCCGATGAAGTTCACTTTTGTGGATGTCAGTGGGAGGCAGGTGGCATAGAAGGGGATGGAGAAGGAGCACACTGCTGGATCTGGCTTGGATCCAAGCTAGATGTTTTTTGGGGGGTGCGAGTGTTTCTATCCATGGAGCACGGTGTATAAATCGATGGCGCAGCCTCATTTGGAGTACTGTGTGCAATTCTGGTCACCGCACCTCAAAAAAAAGATATTATAGCATTGGAAAAAGTGCATAAAAGGGCAACTAGAATGATTAAAGGGTCGGAACGCTTTCCCTGCGAAGAAAGGTTAAAGCATTTGAGGCTCTTTAGCTTGGAGAAATGTCGACTGAGGGGTGACATGATCAAAGTTTACAGGGTTATGCATGGGATAGAGAAGGTAGAGAAAGAAGTACTTTTCTCCCTTTCTCAAAATACGAGAACTCGTGGACACTCAATGAAATTGCTGAGCAGTCGGGTTAGAACGGATAAAAGGAAGTACTTCACCCAAAAGGTAAGTAACACATGGAATTCACTGCCACAGGAGGTGGTGGCAGCTACAAGCATAGATGGCTTCCAGAGGGGATTGGATCAAGATATGGTGCAGAGGTCCATCAGTGGCTATTAGCCCCAAGGTATAGATGGAACTCTCTGTCTGGGGCAGTGATGCTCTGTATTCTTGGTGCTTGTGGGGGCACATTGGGAGGGCTTCTAGTGTCCTGGCCCCACTGGTGGGCCTCCTGATGGCGCCTGGTTTTTTGGCCACTGTGTGACACAGAGTGTTTGACTGGATGGGCTGCTGACCTGATCCAGCATGGCTTCTCTTATGTTCTTATGTTTTCACCTCCCGCTCTCCCACAGAAGCCTGGAATCCCATCCCCCATCCCATTTTGGCCCCCAGAACAAGATTCCGGGGAGGGAATTTCAGGCTGCTGGAGAGAAGAGGTGGGAAAATTGCACTTTGTGAGTGGAAACTCTTGTGCCTGCAGACACTTTTACCTTGGATCCAACTGTCCGTGTGTAAACATGCATAGATAGGTGTATTGCTCAATCATTGAGGCTTAGGATGGGCAGTAAATTATCCGGTAGCCGACATAACATGTGTGAAATCCATGTGTTTATCTCCAAGGGAGGATTTAAAATACTTTAGGAATCATCGGAGTAATTCCACATGATGGAGTGTGGCTATCCCCCTTTCTTCCTTTATTTAAGGAAATCTACGTAGCATCTTTTAGACGAAATAATATAACCATGGTTGAAATACATGAAAAAGAAAAACATTCAATACTTTTAGGAAGAGGCGACTCTAATTTAAAATGTGAGGGGTGATCTGGCTCGACATCTGCCGTGCACCAAAAAGGTTGAGCAACTAGAAAATAAAATAAAATGCAGGTATTTATTATATAGTGCACAGAATCTTAGGATTAAAAATGACATACTTAGGATACTATTAAAAACTCAGATCGTAATATACAGCGACAAGGTGAAGTTGCATGTCCAATAACAACAACAACAACAATCACAATAATGGTTACGCATGCCTATTAGGACTAAGGACCCAGTGCATTTCTACCCTAGGGCCTTCTTCAGTGGTCAGACTTGTACTAACGCACATGTAAAAGCATTACATCAATATAAAATAGAAAATGTCTTTTTCAGGCCCAGCATGTTGTGTGTGAGTCACTAAAAAATTGAAGCTCCCAGCAATGGTTTCAAATCAATTCTGTATATATTGAGGAGCCCTCACACATCCACAATGGTCACTAAGAACCCCCATTCTGTCCTGGGCCATAATTCAATTCCCAGTGCATTTTCATGCGTAAACCAGAGATCGAGTATCTCCTGCAACATCTGTCACCCCGTTGATTGCTAGAGTTGATTCGGCTGACCTGGCTGGTGTCTCCCCCACACCCCCTCCCAGCTGTTCCATGTGCATCCCGGAAAGGGGCAACCATCCCAGACAGAAGGAATATAACATTCTTCCATCAGGGGTATACAATAGCTGTGCTCCCGCTAGAAACTCAGAAAACAAACGAACTCAACTATCTTAAAGATTTCAGTGTTCGGGAAGGAGCCTGCATATTTTGGGTAATTTCTCTTTCTGTGTATTTCCTCCTGTCACGACTCGGGGGTGTTACCAATTGCCGCAACCACTCTGGGTTAAGGGTCCCCCTTGAGAAGGCCCAGAGTCCCCTCCCAAGCCATTCAGGCCTCCTTTAGCTTAGGCCAAATAATAGACATGCGGATCAGGCAGAGTGAACAACAGTGGGGGGGAAGGTTTTATTTTAAAAGATCAGATCAGTGCAATATAAACAAACAAGGTGCATTAAACAGTAAAAGGGGTGAAGAGAAAATAAACAAATGCCATTACTGCCCCTGGGCTATCTCAGTCAGACCTGGGCCTACCCACTCTCAGGGCAAGGGTCTCTTGCAGTAGTCCTTCCTCAGCTCTGCCTCCTAGGAAAAGAACCCAGGCTTTTCCCTCCCAGGCCTTTTATTCGGGCCCTCCTCTTTCTCTGATTGGTCCAAAATGGTGCCAAAACCTTTCAGGGCTTCTGGGAGATGTAGGCCCTTCCCACCACTACCACTCAGGCTTTCCTGGGCCTACAGGCCTCTAAGGCACAGCCCAGATCATGACACCTCCACAGCCTCCGTTATCTTAAGCCTTGGTCCTTGATCTATCTTGAACATATGAAGCTGCCTTCTACTGAATCAGACCCTCGGTCCATCGAAGTCAGTATTGTCTACTCAGACTGGCAGCGGCTCTCCAGGGTCTCCAGCTGAGGCTTTTCACGCCTACTTGCCTGGACCCTTTTTCATTGGAGAAGCCAGGGATTAAACTTGGGACCTTCTGCTTACGAAGCAGATGCTCTACCACTGAGCCACCGTCCCTCCCCAAATTCTTTGACAGGTTTAAGATTGATTGGGTGTCCCCCCTCATAATTGGTTCCCACTCCTCCAGCAGCGAATTCCAGAGGTTCAACACTCCAGTGTTTAGTATTAGTTAGAGTGTAAGTACTGTTTTTTAAAAGCAGCTGTTTAAACAGCCTCTGATACAGGGAGGGGGACGGACCCTACAGAGCTCTCCGCGTTATGGAGGTGCTTATTGTTTAAATGTTTCTAGGGATAGATAAATGATAAACAAATCCTTGTCATTTTATCATCTAATAATTTATATCCCTGATACTTGGCAATTTTATTTCTTATTGTATTTATTTTGTTTTAAAAAAATGATACCCTCTCTTCCTCTTCATTCATGGAGGTTCAGAGTGGTCTGCCCAAGCATGTACCAATAAACAGAGTGAGAAACTTAACACTGAATTGTTTTAAAAGGGCAAGGAATGCACAGTGCCTCCTACGCTGATTTCAGCAGGGGCTTTGTGCAGGAGCCAACCAACAAATGGGCAAAATCAGCAACTGCCTGTCACATGTTCTGTCTCCACTGGTACTCTTGCCTTGTGGAACGGCCTGCCCAAGGAGGTCAGGAAAACTCCCGGTCTCCTGGCTTTCCACAAAACATGCAAAACTGAACTATTCACAAGGGCTTTCCCGAGCAGATAATAGGGTTGCACTGCACAAAATAGTGTTACGAACTTTCTTTGATAAATGATATAAGAACATGAGAGAAGCCATGTTGGATCAGGCCGGTGGCCCATCCAGTACAATACTCTGTGTCACACAGTGGTCAAAACCAAGGTGCCATCAGGAGGTCCACTGCAAGGTCAGAACTCCAGAAGCCGTATCACTATTGCCCCCTCCAAAGCACAAAGAAGATAGCGCATCATTGCCCCAGACATAAGAACATCAGAGAAGCCATGTTGGATCAGGCCAATGGCCCACCCAATCCAATACTCTGTGTCACACAGTAGCCAAAACCCAGGTGCCACCAGGACGTCTAGAACTCCCACTGTTGACCCCCGCAAAGTACTAAGAATACAGAGCATAATTGTCCCAGACAGAGTGTTCCCTCTATACTTTGTGGCTAATAGCAACTCATGGATCTCGGTTCCACATGTCTATTAAATCACGTCTTGAAGCTGTCTATGCTTGTAGCTACCACCACTTCCTACAGCAGTGAGTTCCACATATTAATTACTCTAACATCCCTTGTTTTCGTTGCATCCCCCATTTCTCCCACCCTTTCCCCTGATGGCAGTCTGAACCTTTGAAACCATTCTCTCTTGCCTGTACCTCTTACCCAAAGAGCCAGTGTAGTGTAGTGGTTAACAGTGCTGTCAAATTTTTAAAAAATCTCTTCTGTGCATAGCTTCCCCCATCTGCTTCTCACGTCCCTTCTCCTGCAACTTAAGAACATAAGAGAAGCCATGTTGGATCAGGTCAGTGGCCCATCCAGTCCAACACTCTGTGTCACACATAAGAACATAAGAGAAGCCATGTTGGATCAGGCCAGTGGCCCATCCAGTCCAACACACTGTGTCACATAAGAACATAAGAGAAGCCCTGTTGGATCAGGTCAGTGGCCCATCCAGTCCAACACTCTGTGTCACACATAAGAACATAAGAGAAGCCATGTTGGATCAGGCCAATGGCCCATCCAGTCCAACACTCTGTGTCACACATAAGAACATAAGAGAAGCCCTGTTGGATCAGGTCAGTGGCCCATCCAGTCCAACACTCTGTGTCACACATAAGAACATAAGAGAAGCCATGTTGGATCAGGCCAATGGCCCATCCAGTCCAACACTCTGTGTTACACATAAGAACATAAGAGAAGCCCTGTTGGATCAGGTCAGTGGCCCATCCAGTCCAACACTCTGTGTCACACATAAGAACATAAGAGAAGCCATGTTGGATCAGGCCAATGGCCCATCCAGTCCAACACTCTGTGTCACACATAAGAACATAAGAGAAGCCCTGTTGGATCAGGTCAGTGGCCCATCCAGTCCAACACTCTGTGTCACACATAAGAACATAAGAGAAGCCATGTTGGATCAGGCCAATGGCCCATCCAGTCCAACACTCTGTGTCACACATAAGAACATAAGAGAAGCCCTGTTGGATCAGGTCAGTGGCCCATCCAGTCCAACACTCTGTGTCACACATAAGAACATAAGAGAAGCCATGTTGGATCAGGCCAATGGCCCATCCAGTCCAACACTCTGTGTCACAAAGCGGTCGAAACCCAGGTACCCTCAGGACATCCCCCATTGAGGCCAGAACTCCAGAAGCCCCTCCCACTGTTGCCCCCCCCCAAGCAGTGGTTTATACTGCTATATAAGTGAGCTCCTATTTGTAATTTCTGTGTTGCTTAATACTCTGTTGCTTAATGTTAATACTTAAGCTCTGTTTCAGTTCTTACTGGTGGTTCAAGGCTTCTAAAATCCTAAAGTGTCAACCTTTTGTTGATTTTATTGACTCACTCTGTGTAATCCGCCTCGAGTTCCTGTGAGAAAGTGGGCTATAAAAACCGTAAATAAAATAAATAAAATTTCAAGAGCTTTTAATTGATCAGCTCTTTTGCCATCTGTCTTAGTTGTCGCAGTTTATTAGTTGCATTATTACAGTTTTACTTTATTACAAGATTTTCTGCATTATTGTGAAAGTCGCTTGAGAACATGGGCGGGGAGACCAGCAGTGGGCTTATATGCCCTTCCCTTCATTTCCCAGCCAGCATATGTTGGTTTGCTATTAATGCCATGTTGCCGCTTCATTTTTATTCTTCTTAGGGAAGAATGGACAAAAGCCATCCAAACAGTAGCAGACAGCCTTAAGAAACAGGAGGAAGAAATAATGGATTTTCCATCTGGTTCCCCCAGTGATAATTCAGGTGCTGAAGAAATGGAAATTTCTATGACAAAACCAAAACATAAAGTGGTAAGTGTTGGACTGACATTCTCTCTCCCCCACCTCCCATTTCCAATGATTAGCAGCTTTATTGGAGACTCCACAGTAGGGATGGGCACGAACCGAATTACAAACCAAGTTTGCAACAAACTTGACTGGTTCATTGATTTGTGAACTGAGATTGAGGCAGTGGTTTGTGGGTCAATTTCGTAGGTCTCTTTAAATGCCTTGTCTTCACTTTCTGAGGCATGCCGCTGCTGCTCCATGGGTGAAGAGAAGACGTGTAGGTCTCTTTAAATTCCTTTTCTTAACTCCCTGAGTCTGCCGTGGTGGTGACATTCTTCAGTGAGTGAAGAGAAGGCGTGTAGGTCTCTTTAAGAACATAGGGAGAAGCCATGTTGGGGTGGAAAGAGTTGGCAAAGAGATTTTTTTTTCCCTTCCTCTCCCAAAAGGCTAGAACTCAGGGGCGTCCCATGAAGCTGATTGGCAGTAGGTTCAGAATAGACAAAAGGAAATACTACTTTAGAATGATGAAAATGTGGAATTTGCTGCCAGAAAATGTAGTGACGGCCACAGGAATAACCAGCTTTAAAGGGGGATTAGACAGATTCATGCAGGAAAATGTCCATCGGTGGCTACTAACCATGGAGCCTAAAAGGAACCTCCATATTCAGAGGCAGTCAGTCAGCTTCTGGATCCCAGAGTTTCTGAGATCTGACATAATCAAGCTAGCCTGGGGCCAACTAAATAACACATAAGTGTTCAAGCTTTCAAGTTCCCCAGAAGACCGTGGACTCTAGCCATGGTGACTGAAAGGAACCTCCACATCCAGAGGCACTAAGCCTCTGAATCCCAGAGCCAGGAGGCAACATCAGGGGAAGGCCTTGGCCTTGTCGTTGACCCTCTAGAAGAACCGGTTGGCCACTGGGTGAGGCCGGATGCTGGACTAAATGGACCACTGCTCTGATTCAGCAGGGCTGTTCTTATGTTCTTAACTTCAAGTATTGGAAGGGGGAGAAATGGAATTTTCCTTCTGTTTAATTTTGTTGTGTATCGTTTTACAACTCTGTGGGGCAAGACTGAGCATTTTTTATTCATTTATTTCAGTCGTGTATTTTGGAAAGCCGCAGGAAAAGTTGCCCCCGTGATCTGTAAAAGCACAGAACCTTTCCAAGCTCTCGGTCATTTCCCTTTGTTTATGTGTTTTCGGAAGCCATCCTGCAAGCTTCTAACCTTCTTAAATCCTGTCTTCAACAGACTATGAATGAATTCGAATATCTTAAGCTGCTGGGAAAAGGCACCTTCGGGAAGGTTATTCTGGTGAAAGAGAAAGCGACAGGACGGTATTACGCTATGAAAATCCTGAAGAAGGAAGTAATTGTAGCAAAGGTGGGACACGAGACAATCCAGATTCCTTTGCATTGGCCCCAGTTCTTGTCGAGGAGGCGGAGCAGGGAAGCAGAAACAAGGCAATCCGTAGCCAGCAAGATCATTATCTTCTAGTGCCTCAAGCCAGTAAGCTAGGTTAACTATCAGGGAGTACCACTCTGACCAATTGATGCCAAGAGGCTTCCCATAACGGTGTAACTGATTTCCTGCAGTTTGTTGCTGTGGCTCAAACTGGAGTGATGTATGGACTGAATCCTCACTTTAGGTTTCAAAGATCACAAAATTCAAGACTAGATAATCTAGGTATTCTTTTTTCCTGTTAGCTTGGTTCTTTCTTTCTTTCTTTCTTTCTTTCTTTCTTTCTTTCTTTCTTTCTTTCTTTCTTTCTTTCTTTCTTTCTTTCTTTCTTTCTTTCTTTCTTTCTTTCTTTCTTTCTTTCTTTCTTTCTTTCTTTCTTTCTTTCTTTCTTTCTTTCAAATCCCCTCTGTCCATGAGATATTTTTCTTCAAAGAGGTACTTTGACTTTTAAAGGGTAAATACAGTTCTGCAAAACTTTCAGGAGAGGCAGTTATATATTAATTTAGAACATTCCTAGGCTACCTCTCAGAGCAAGGGAAGCAAGCCTGGAGAAGAGAGCTGCTGCTTTGCTCTACAGCGCCCCATTGCCTGTGGCCAGAGGTGGCATCGCAGCTACCAGACAAGCAGGAATAAAATGAGACTAGGCAGCAGCAATGTTCCTAGAGATCTTCTCAAAATGAGTTAAAAAAGGGGTACCAAGTGTTTTTAGAAAGGGGCTGAAGCTCAGTGGAACTCCTGCCCAACGGGGCTTCTGATTGGCTGTTGGAGGTCTGAGTGGCAGCGCAGACTAAAATAATGTCATTTTTGGGGCCACTGCCACTACACTGTAGGTTTTGATCTCTCTTACTCCTCTTTCCCAGCATATTTTTTAAAATTACTCCTTGGGCGGCTTCTTCTGTGTGTGTGTGTGTGTGTGTGTGTGTGTGTGTGTGGTTCTACCTCCCATGATGGCCATTTTGTGGTTGTGCCCACAACCCTGTGTCAGAATTCCAAAGGTGCCACTTGCTCTAAAAGGTTGGGGACCTCTAAGTCTAAACAATGCTATAAAATCTTTAAAACAGCAACAGACAACTTACCAACTTTAAAACAAGTAGGAAAAAAGACAAGCTTAGGGGCATTTAAAACAACCTAAAACACCATTCAGCGGCCTAACGTGGTATCTGTAAAAATGACACTAGAGCTAGAAGCTTAAGAAAAAAATGGAACTGCTCAGTTCAGAAGCCTAGGGAAGAAGATATTCTTTGCCCTGACACCCGGAAGAGAGTAATGTAGGTGCCAAGTCAGCCTCAAGCAGGAGAGCATTCCAAAGGCCAGGTGCCACCGCTGGAAATAGACCCATCTCTGGTTCCACATCCCTAACTTCTGAGAGCCAGTTTGGTTTAGTGGTTAAGTGTGTGGACTCTTATCTGGGAGAAACGGGTTTGATTCCCCACTCCTCTACTTGCAGTTGCTGGAATGGCCTTGGGTCAGCCATAGCTCTCACAAGAGTTGTCCTTGAAAGGACAGCTTCTGGGAGAGCTCTCTCAGCCCCACCTACCTCACAGGGTGTCAATTTTGGAGGAAGACGATAAAGGAGATTGTAAGCCGCTGCACCTGATTCAGAGAGAAGGGCGGGGTATAAATCTACAGTCATCTTCAGATGGGGGTACAGAGAGGCGGAGCTCTAAGTAGGATCTGAATTGGCAGACTGGACATTACCGCTGTTGTTCTATCCACAATTATAAATCTTAGGTATCGTTTTTGTTGGATCCATTTTGCTGCCTCCCACCCTCTCTCTTCTTCATTTATATTTTCAATTGCCTTATGTGTGCAGCTCTGCTTTTCCCCTTTTATCCTTATCGCCTTCGCTGTCGGTGGACTGTAGTGGGGAAGTGGGAGAATGGGTGGTGGGGTTAGTTTCCGGTTACATTTACTGTCCTTTGTAAGATAAAAATCATAATTAACAAAATATTCTGTTCTTTATTCATCTGGTCTCACTGCAGGATGAAGTGGCACATACCCTGACAGAAAACCGGGTTTTACAGAACTCTAGGCATCCTTTCTTAACAGTGAGTATTTTATTTATTCGATTGGACACCTTCAATGTTATTATCCAAGGCTGTGATCCACACTGGGACCCCATATAAAAGCTGTGGTATCACTTTAGCCTTAAAGATTTTTAGCTGGACTGGGATAAACTGATTGCCTCTGCTGTCAAAGAAGCGCTGGATGGCTGCAACACTAACATTGACTGACTTAATTATACAGTTACGATGATTAGTCCAAAGTGTGTTATATTGAAAATGAATTCCTTGGTATTTGTAGTATTTTACTTGTTCTATCTCTTTGCCGCCTATTGACCATTTAGTTGGTTTCCAAGATTTGGAAAAAACAACAATTTTAGATTTGTCATAGTTCAATAGGAGCTTATTGTTGTTAAGGAAGGTGATATAGGTGATAAATATTTTATTTATTTAAAACGTTTCTGTCACCTTTTGACCCAAACAGGGTCTCCAAGACAGCAAACATAAAAAAAAAATTAAATTAAAATATTTGTCAAGTCAGAAGTTATCTTGGAATGTAACAGGAGTTTTATCAGCAATATTAGTTCACAGCTGCGCAGTTATTCTTCGATATTGGAATTATCTATTCTGTATGTTCTTCATGTACCTTGATGGCGGTGTGCATATTATTAAAAACATTAATGAAGTTTTTTAATTTTTTTAAAAAATCAATATATTGGACTCTTTGAAAAAAGCATTTAAAATAAAGTCTGTATAAAATTATTTGTGGGAGCTCCATGGCGCAGAGTGTTAAAGCTGCAGTACTGCAGTCTGAACTCTCTGCTCATGACCTGAGGTCGATCCCAGCGGAAGCCGGTTTTAGGTAACCGGCTCAAGTTGACTCAGCCTTCCATCCTTCCAAGGTCGATAAAATGAGTCCCCAGCTTGCTGGGGGGAAAGTGTAGATGACTGGGGAAGGCAATGGCAAACCACCCCGTAAAAAGTCTGCCGTGAAAACGCTGTGAAAGCAACGTCACCCCAGAGTCAGAAATGACTGGTGCTTGCACAGGGTACTACCTTTATCTTTTTATAAAATTATTAAATAAGGACATATAATTATAAAAACATGTTCTTTCATGTGTTCTTTCTTAAGAAAAATGTATGAGATTGGGGGGAGGTAACGGATCTTCATGGACAGAAGCCAGTCTTGGAAAGGTGCATTTTCCAGCGTGGACAGCAGTGGATCTGAGGATGTGATGGTGATCTGTTGATATAAAAGGGGGGATACTTTGTGTTTGACATAGAACATAGAGCAGGGGTGGCCAAACTATGGTTTGGGAGCCACATGTGGCTCTCACACATATTGTGTGGCTCTCGAAGCCCCCACCACCCCATCAATCGGAGAAGGCATTTCTCTTTTTAAATCACTTCTCCAAGCCAGCCAGCTTCCTTCCTTCCTTCCTTCCTTCCTTCCTTCCTTCCTTCCTTCCTTCCTTCCTTCCTTCCTTCCTTCCTTCCTTCCTTCCTTCCTTCCTTCCTTCCTTCCTTCCTTCCTTCCTTCCTTCCTTCCTTCCTTCCTTCCTTCCTTCCTTCCTTCGTCTTACAGCTCTCAAAATCTGACATTCGTGTCTTGTGGTTCTCAAACATCTGATGTTTATTCTGTGCAGCTCTTACATTACGTAAGTTTGGCCACCCCTGACAGAGCCATTGTGGTTTAGTGACTGGTGTGATGGACTAGCTATCATCTGGGAGACCCAAGTTCGATTCCCTACTCTGCAGTGAAAGTTTGCTGGGTGACCTTTGGCCAGTCACATATGCTAATCCTCACCTACCTCACAGAGTAGTTACGAGTACAAAGTAGGGGAGAAGAGAATAATGTAAGCCACTTTGCGTGCTCCTTGGGGAGAAAGGCAAGGTATAAATGAAGTTAAATTTTTAAAATAAATATACACAAAGGGGAGGTGCTACATGGTTTGCTAAAAACGACACGTGAGGCAATGAATTGACAGGCATGAAGGGAAGAGAATTAGGAGGTTGCATTTCTGAGACCTTCAGAAGAGCCCAGCTGGATCAGACCTGTGGTCCCTCTAGTCCAGCATCCTGCCTCACACAGTGGCCAGCCAGTTCCTCTGAAGGGCCAACAACAGGGCAGAGAACAAAGCAGGAGTCGAGTGGCACCTTTAAGACCAACAAAGTTTTATTCAGAACGTAAGCTTTTGTGTGCTCTCTAAGCACACTTCATCAGACGAGGGGATCAGGAATTGTGGGCTGAAATACATGCAGTTTGTTGTTTAAGAGCGCAAACTGGCTGTCACACAAAAGCTTACATTCTGAATAAAACTTTGTTGGTCCTGCCAGGAGGCAACATTGAGGGAAAGCCTCAGTCTCTATGCCCCGTCATTGGCTGTCCAGAGGAATTGGTTGGTCACTTAGTGAGACAGAATCCTGGACTAGATGGACCACTGGACTGATCCAGCAGGCCTCTTCTGATGTTCTTAGGAAGGTTTCGGCCTCTATGCCCTGTTATTGGCCCTCCAGAGGAACTGGCTGGCTGCTGTGTGAGACAGAATGCTGGACTAGGTGGACCACTGGTCTGATCCAGCAGGGCTCTCCTGATGTTCTTATGAAGGCCTCGGCCTCTCTGCCCTCTTGTTGGCCCTCCAGAGGAACTGGTTGGCCACTCTGTGAGACAGGATGTTGGACTAGATGGATCACTGGTCCGATCCAGCAGGGCTCTTATGTTCAAGACCTTCTTGATATTGCCTCCTGACGCTGGGATTCAGAAGTTGACTGCCTCTGAACATGGAGGTTCCCTTCAGTCATGGTGGCTAGTAGACACTGATAGTGTCTCCTCCATGAATCTGCCTAATCTCCTTTTAAAGCTGTCGGTGCCTGTGGCCGTCACTACATCCTCTGGCAGCGAATCCCACATTTTAACTATGCTCTGCATAAAGAAGCATTTCTTTTTGTCTACACCGAATAAGAGCAGCAGCGGGATTCTATCAAGAGCTCCTTTGCATATTAGGCCACACCCCCCCCCCCGATGTAGCCAATCCTCCAAGAGCTTACAAACAAGAGCCTTGTAAGCTCTTGGAGGATTGGCTACATTGGGGTGTGTGGCCTAATATGCAAAGGAGCTTCTGGCTAGAATTCCACCCCTGAATAAGAGGATTGGGAATGTTGTGTCTCCACATAAGTTTACAGCATGGCTCAGCAATATGGCAATAACAAAATGAGATTGTAATGCATACTCGCTTTGTAGGTACACCGACTGTCTCTGCATCTGACAAAGTGAGTTTTGGTTCTCAAAAGCTTATACCCTGGAAATCTCGTTGATCTTTTAAGATGCTACCAGGCTCAAATCTTGCATATGTCTGTCTGTCCCCTTTTTTTTAAAAAATGCCTTTTTTAATGGAGTGCTCTCAGGTTCACCCACACACCTGTCAAGTTTCAGGGACATTCCCAACTTGACCCAATCTCTCCCTCCATCCATTGTTAGCTTTCGGAAAGTCCCCGGTTCCCAGCAAGCGCTTCCGAATCTGCCAGACTTGAAGTTGCAGCTTTGTTTAAGCAGCTGGCAGGTTCGGCGGCTGTGCTGGCCTGGTCCACAAGAGAGAGCCTTGTTCTCTTATCTCCCGTACCCCAGTCAACGTGTGGAATGTGATGCGGGAGAAATAGTACCTGATGACTGGTACAAGCAGTACAAGAGAATCTGTGCTCAGGCTAACATTGATGAAAGGGCTGTCCATCTCCTCTCTCACTGTTCTAGCTCTGTTGTCATCATCGTTCTCGTCTTCCTCTGCTCCAGGTCCCGTTGATTGAACCAGTTTAGAAACGTAAGAACATAAGAGAAGCCATGTTGGATCAGAACAATGGCCCCTCCAATCCAACACTCTGTGTCACACAGTGGCCAAAAAACCAGGCACCATCAGGAGGTCCACCAGTGGGGCCAGGACACTAGAAGCCCTCCTACTGTTGCCCTTCCAAGCACCAAGAATACAGAGCATCACTGCCCCAGACAGAGAGTTCCATCAATATGCTGTGGCTAATAGCCACTGATGGACCTCTGCTCCAGATGTTTATCCGATCCCCTCTTGAATCTGTCTATGCTTGCAGCCATCACCATCTCCTGTGGCAGTGAATTCCATGTGTTTATCACCGTTTGGGTGAAGAAGTATTTCCTTTTATCCATTCTAACCCATCTACTCAGCAATTTCATTGAATGTCCACAAGTTCTTGTATTGTGAGAAAGGGAGAAAAGTACTTCTTTCTCTGCTTTCTCTATCCCATGCATAATCTTGTAACCCTCTATCATGTCACCCCTCCATCAACATCTCTCCAAGCTAAAGAGCCCCAAGCATTTTAACCTTTCTTCATAGGGAAAGTGTTCCAACTCTTTAATCATTCAATTCTTTAATCATTCTTATCTGAAAAGCATGATTGTTAATTGTGGGCCTTTTTTTGTAGCAGGAACTCCTTTGCATATTAGGGCACACCTCCCTGATGTAGCCAATCCTCCAAACGCTTACAGGGCTCTTCTTACAGGGCCTACTGTAAGCTCCAGGAGGGTTGGCTACATCAGGGGGTGTGGCCTAATATGCAAAGGAGGTCTTGCTAGAATTCCTTACAGGGCTCTTAGTGCAGGGCCTACTGTAAGCTCTTGGAGGATTGGCTACATCAGGGGTGTGTGGCCTAATATGCAAAGGAGTTCCTGCTACAAAAAAAGCCCTGGTCAATTGCCTATAAGGACATTGTCTACATATCTGCTGGCTGCGTCTTGTAATAAATCAGGGGAAAGTTTCCTAGTAGATTGTGGCTGGTTACTCTTGGGACAGCCAGGCTATCCAAAGATAGTAGGGGCTTGACGAGACCAGTCTGAATCCACACCCCACGCCCACCTTCATTGCTGCTCTTCTATCACTTAGGAAACCGCTGGGAGCTGTACATTGCGGGGCAGTGTTGCTTGGGCAGGTGAATCTGTTGGGCAGATGGTGCCATCCCGCATCAAGGCCGCCCCTTGCCCGGGATGTCACAATCTCCATAATGATAACAATTCTAGAGGAGTAGCTATGTTAGTCTATTGCAGCAAAATCAGAGAGAACTTCCATAGGACTGCCAAAAGTGGCAAAAAAAAACAACCCCTCAAAGGGTTCCATGACAGCCAGTCTCACAAAGAGGCTGGTTGCAAGACCTGTAAATTGAAACTTAATTGTGTGCCAAAATTGTGGAATCTTGCCATGTTCTGATATTTGTTAGCTGGTCAAAGCTTCATTGGAAACGAGAGAAGATAAAAGTACTGCCTCGCTGCTGTGTTTCAAGACTGTTATATAAGACAACTGAATGTTGTGGAACTTTAACCATCACGTGGTCTCCTCAGGAACTGGACCGGGGATTCCCTTTAAGTGGGAAGGACTTTTCTATACATTCCCAGTACTTATTTTTGTCCTTCTTTTGCACTAAGTGTGGGTGTTTGTTTCAGGGTATGACTTGTGTAATAATTTGTATGAGAGTGATAATAGAATATTTGAATTTTTCTTAAGTTACCTTGGAAAATCTTTTCTTTGTGAGGCTGTTTGTCACGGAACCCTTTTGGGGTTTTTTTTTTGCCATTCTCGGCTGTGATTCTCTATTTGGTTTGCATGGCCCTTGAAAGGGCAGCTTCTGGGATAGCTCTCTCAGCCCCACCTACCTCATAGGGTGTCTGTTGTGGGGAGGGAAAGGGAAAGGAGATTGTAAGCTGCTCTGAGATTCAGAGTAAAGGGCGGAGTATAAATGCAATATCATCATCTTCTTCAGCAGTTGCTGTGGTGAGTGGGCAACCCAAACCCCAGGTGGGATGGGTGCAAGTGGCGACAGAGGGAGTCTGCTGGTTTTTTACCACCTCTTGGTTGACGTGGTACCGCTGTGTGTGAGCAGTCAGGGCTGCCCCCCACATCCTGGGGTCCTGGTCGGCTGTGCCTTTTGCCTGTTGGCTAAGACTGCCCCAAACATGGAGATTCTCAGAAGATAACAGAAGTGTAACTTTAAAAAGCCAATAGGGTTCGCTATTATCAGGAATTAATCTGCAGCACCAAGGAGACTCCAAATTGGAAAGAAACCTGGTTGCATCTTGTGACAACGATGCCGGGCAAAATGCATTATTATTTATGGATCTATTTATTTTTATCGTCTGCAGCATAAGCCGCATCTCCTTGTCTGGCTCTGAAACCCCAGCTGGAGCTTCTGGGCTGCAGCCCAAGCAAAACAAAACTTGAGGGCATGTCGAACCAAGCTGCTCGTTCTCGTGATGTCGGAATGTGCCTGACGCAAGGAGGCACTGGCATTTGGGGCGGGAGGAAGATGTCCACCCCTCGCTTCCCTTTGCACATTCTGCGTTTGTGACTCGCAGCCGGGCGGTTCGTAGGGATGAGATTTCTCGGCTGTCATCAAGGAATTGCAGCAGAAAGAGCTGAGGCGGGGACAATGTTCCCTCTAAGCTGTGGAGTCTTGTGAGCAAAAAGTCTACTTTGTGAACTACTAGCATTAAAGTTGTGAGGTACTTCATAAATTAGTGTGCTCTGGGGCCATTTTTCCTGAGTTGAGACAAAAATGTGTGAGCTTGTGACACAGCCGGGCCTAGCAGGGCCTTCTGCTGGCTGCCACCACTCTGGTAAGGGCCCAGAGCACCCAACCACCCATGTATCTTCCTTATTAATAGATACCGCCTAATTGTGACCAAGGAGATGTGAGGACCCAAGGAGTATAAGAACAACAGTTTATTTACAGTGCTTGAAGAATAAGTAGGTGACAAAGATTTAGTGCTAAAGCGAATATGAAAACAGTAAAGGTTGGCGCAAAGAAACAAAAGCCCTGACGCGTTTAACGATACAGTCTCTGCTCTAATAACCAACACTCACCCCTTGCCTTGGATGAGGGATCTTTCCCCTGCTACAAGCTCTCTAGGCTACAGCCTATCTCTAGCTCAGCCTTCCAGGAAAAGAACGCACCCTGCCTGGGCTTGGCCCTTTTATATTCTCCTCCTAGGCCTCACCCCTCTCTGGGATAGTTTCCCTCCAAAACCTTGCCACCCAATCGGGGACAGAAGGTATCCTGGGAAATGTAGGCTCTTTTGTAACTCCTTAGGCAGGCTTCTCTGGGCCTGCAGGGCTTGCTAGGCCCAGGATCATGACAGAGCTGGATGCTAAAAAATTATGAGCTAGCTCACACTAACTCAGCTTAGAGGGAACACTGGGGGAGGGGAGGATAATGTTGCCTAAATAGGATGGTTACGTTCACAGCTTTTTTTTTTTGATAGCAGGAACTCCTTTGCATATTAGGCCACACACCCCTGGTTCTCCTGGAGCTTACAGTAGGCCTTGTACTAAGAGCCCTGTAAGCTCTTGGAGGATGGGCTACATCAGGGGTGTGTGGCCTAATATGCAAAGGAGTTCCTGCTACAAAAAAAGCCCTGGTTATGTCTCACCAGCAGTCTGTATGGGTCTAGCAGCCTGTGACCGCCAAAAGTAACCACTGAATTTCATAGGATTATCCCAGGAAGATTCAGGTTTCTCAGTGTGAGCTATGGGGCAGTGCAGTGGCCTTATCTCAGGAGCTCAGCCTCACCACCCCCCCAAAGTCTGATTTTGCCCTTGCATGGTGCACAGCTATATGAGTCATCCCTCAGCCATCCTAACCCCCATTGCCCCTAGCTCCTGTGCCCCCCTTAGTACCCCGCTCCTGGGTGGCAAATCCCATTTGCAGCTCAAGTTGGCATTACAGGTGTGCGTTTGGGTATTTCCGATCCAAAACTGTGCCCAAAATTCCCTGTTTAGTTTCAGATCAGATATTGCCAATCTGAAACTCCACAGGGGGTTTCAGACTCTGTTTTAGACTGGAAATACAATAATAATAATACTTTTTATTTATATCCTGCCCTCCCCGCCGAAGCAGGCTCAGGGCGGCAAATATGCAAATGCACGTCATCGTTTGCATGGCGTTGAGAGCTTCTTTTGTGTGTTGCTGGCTCCTTCACTTTGCTGGCATTTGAGCTTTGGAACTTGGTATATCCATGTTTGCGCTGATCAACACTGGCAACTCTGCAGCTATTTTGCTTGAATTTGGAGTGGAGAGGAAATGTGTGAAACGTTTCTCTGGAACATGTACCAGGCAATGTTCCCTCTAAGCTGCAGAGTCTCGTGAGCAAAAATTCTACTTTGTGAGCTACTAGCGTTAAAGTTGTGAGCTCCTGCATAAATTATTATGCTCTGGGGTCATCCTTCCTGAGCTAAGGCAAAAAATGTGTAAGCTGGAGGCTAAAAATCTGTGAGCTGGCTCACGCTAACTCAGTTTCGAGGGAACACTGGTACCAGGATACTACCTATGTATGTGTTTCTCACCATGCATTTAGGACCACCCGAAGGCTAGGAAGTGATGATGAGGGAAGGAGTAGGATCCCAGATACAAATGTTTGACGGTTAAGCTTACCAAACTGTATAGTAAGACAGAAATCATTCTTGCTTACTCAGATGATTCAAGTAGATGTTCACAAATCTTTACGAACCTCACAAGGACATGTTTCGGGATGTGTCCAGCCCTGTAGTTTGGATCCCACCTAGATTTCTGCAGGTCCAGAGATGAGAGGGCGATTTTTGTCATTCACCCCATCCCACAGGAGATCTGATTTTCTGCTAAGCTATTGTTGGGGGGGGGGGGAGGTCCCCCATCTCCTAGGGACGCCATTTCAGCACATGTTTTGGGCTGCCCAAAACATCATCATGACAGGCTCCAAGCCTATGTACTCTTGTGTCTGGTAGAGGAAACAGGACTTTTTTTGTAGAAGAAGCCCAGCAGGAGCTCATTTGCATATTAGGACACACACCCTGACTCCAAGCCAACTGGAACTGTGTTCCTGTGCCTTCCTGCTAAAAAAAAAAAACAAAAACCCTGAGAGGAAATATTTGAAAAATGAGTTTGAAATGTGTAAGTATAAGAAAACCTTTAACGTATTGGCCGGGCGTATTCTGCATGTTTGCCATGTATTTATTTATTTTGGTAGATTTATATTCTGCCCTTTCCCATAACGGGCTCAGGGTGGATTACAGACATAATAAAAAACAGTTAAAATCCAACAATAAAACAGCACAGCTCAATAAAATATAACGGAGGCAGAGTGGGCAAATTTTGCAGATTAAAACATAAATTGTGCTGTGCATACACAGAACTTTTAATAGTTGCAGAACTGAAAATCTTAAAAAACCTAATGGGTGTGCCTGCGCGTGCATGGTTTTCTTTAAAAACCAAGCTTATAGTCCACATGGTTGAGAAGTGTCAGCCGTGCCAGTCACATCTCAAAAGCCTGAAAAGAATAAGCAGTGACCCAAGTAGGCTGGCTTAGTAAATGCCTCTGGTTGCTGTGAGAAATAGGTTGCTGAACTAGATAGAGGTTTACAAGATAATGCATAGGATGGAGAAAGTAGAGAAAGAAGTACTTTTCTCCCTTTCTCACAATACAAGAACTCGTGGGCACTCAATCAAATTGCTCCGCAGTCGGGTTAGAACGGATAAAAGGAAGTACTTCTTCACCCAAAGGGTGATTAACATGTGGAATTCACTGCCACAGGAGGTGGTGGCGGCCGCAAGCATGGCCACCTTCAAGAGGAGGTTAGATAAAAATATGGAGCAGAGGTCCATCAGTGGCTATTAGCTGTGTGTGTGGGTGTATATGTGTGGGTGTGTGTGTATATATATATATATATTTGGCCGCTGTGTGACACAGAATGTTGGACTGGATGGGCCATTGGCCTGATCTAACATGGCTTCTCTTATGTTCTTATGGACCCTTGTACTTCACAGGACATCTTACGGTTAAAGCTCTTGGCTTGCATGCAGAATGACATGAGTTCTGTCTGGAGTCCCCTGCCCAAGAGCTGTAGAGCCACTTCCTAAATCCACATAAGCAGGCTTTCTTGGAAAGACAACTTGCCTGTTATTACCAGCTTCCCTTAAGTAACTGTGGTTAGAACAGAACCCTGTGGTAGACAGCTAATGCGGAAAGGGGTTTCTGAAGCTGGGCAGGAGATTGGGCTTTGGGACCTGTGTTTGAATTCCGGCTTGGGTTACAGATTCAGAGGATGGCTTCAGCTGAGCCACAAGTCGCTCAGCCCCAGTTCTCCAGCCGGCATAGTGGAAATAAGAGCAGCTGCAAATGGCGGTATTGATACTTGTTCCTGAGCAGGGGTGGAATTCTAGCAGGAGCTCCTTTGCATATTAAGCCACACACCCCTGATGTAGCCAATCCTCCAAGAGCTTACAAAAAAGAACCTTTTAAGCTCTTGGAGGATTGGCTACATCAGTGGTGTGTGGCCTAATATGCAAAGGAGCTCCTGCTAGAATTCCACCCCTGCCCCTGAGCTCGTGGTCTACATGTAGGTTAATTTAGGAGGAGACATGTAGGAGATTGGGCTTTGGGACCTGTGTTTGAATTCCGGCTTGGGTTACAGATTCAGAGGATGGCTTCAGCTGAGCCACAAGTCGCTCAGCCCCAGTTCTCCAGCCGGCATAGTGGAAATAAGAGCAGCTGAAAATGACAGTATTGATACTTGTTCCTGAGCAGGGGTGGAATTCTAGCAGGAGCTCCTTTGCATATTAAGCCACACACCCCTGATGTAGCCAATCCTCCAAGAGCTTACAAAAAAGAACCTTGTAAGCTCTTGGAGGATTGGCTACATCAGTGGTGTGTGGCCTAATATGCAAAGGAGCTCCTGCTAGAATTCCACCCCTGCCCCTGAGCTCGTGGTCTACATGTAGGTTAATTTAACAAAAATACCCAACAACTTGATATTAAAGAAAATGGCACGCGTTATTTTAAAAACCCGTCTTCTTTTGCAGGCCTTAAAGTATTCCTTTCAGACGCATGACCGGCTGTGCTTTGTCATGGAGTATGCCAACGGAGGGGAGGTAAGAGCCACGTCTCTCTCTGTCAAGCGTTCTTGTGCGTTCGGCGTTTGACCTCCGTGTACTATTTTAGCGGCTCCCGAGTGCTTGGAGCGTGTCGTAGCGGGCCTCGGTGGCAGGACACGCGCTTCCCGTGAAGAGGGTCCCTAGTTCAATCCCCTGGCATCTCTGTTTGACAGCATATCGGGTAGCAAGGCCAGGGGAAGTCCCGGGACCCCTGGAGAGCCACTGCTAGTCAATATGTGGCAGTCCCGGTGGCCTGACTTGATCTAAGACGACTTTTGATGAGAAAGACAGGTGAAAGTCTCTTGAGGTGTAATCGCGGCTGCAGTCCTTGTGTGCTTGCCCACTGTGAATTAGGAACCTTTGACTTGGAGGGAAACGTGTTCCGGATTACATAGAAAGATGGATTATCGTTTCTGTGTGACTGAGGGAAAGGCGAATATTCGTCCTTTGTTCCATGGCATTGTGAGTCAGCTTAAAAAGAGAGGGGAATCTGGCTTCCTGTCCTTCCAAAATGACACAGTGTTGTCTTCCCGGTGCAAACTGAGAGACTTATGGGAGTAGGGGATAGTAGACACCCCTTCCTCATGCATAGCTTGACATGCGCACTGAAATTCCAGAGAGTTCCTTGGTACACCCTGGATTAGCAAGAGGGAACAAAACACACTGATGAAAAGCCAGCAGTGCGTTCTTTTCTGCCAGACTAGCTTGATCCCATCCGATCTAGGAAGCTATGAAGGGATTGCCCTGGTTGTCTAGGGTTGCTATGCAGAGGAAAGCAATGGCAAACTTGCCTTTGTTTCTTTCTCACCTTGCAAACTCTACAGGGTTGGCATAAGTCCAGGTGTAACTTGATGGCACTCTCCGCCACCAGTTTTCAAAGGCCCCAACCTGAGTGACCTAGATTTGCCCAATTTCATCAGATCTCAGAAGCTAAGCAGGGTCAACCCTGGTTAGTACTTGGATGGGAGACCACCGAAGAAGCCCAGGGTTGCTACGCAGAGGCAGCAGTGGCAAACCACCCCTATTTGTCTCTTGCCTTGAAAATCCTAATCGGTGTTCCCTCTAAGCTGAGTCAGTGTGCGCTAGCTCGCAAGTTTTTTAGCCTCCGGCTCACACATTATTGTCTTAGGATGGCCCCAGAGCACGCTGATTGATGCAGGAGCTCACCACTTCAATGCCAGGAGCTCACGAAGCAGAATTTCTGCTCACAAGGCTCCACAGCTTCGAGGGAACATTGGTCATCATAAGTCGGCTGCAGTTGGATGTCTTTTTACGCACACACTATTTTCTGGTTCATGGCTTATAATGTAGGGAGCTGGGAGGGGAAGTTTAACAAGGAACTAGTTAGGAAGTAAATCTGTTCCTCCATTTTGCTTTGTGAGTAGTTTGGGGCATGGTCTGGGTTTGCATTTTGAGTTCAGGGAGAGAAATGGCAAAGCCTAATCTTGCTTACATACGAGACTTCCGTATGCCAAAAATGAGCCCTAAGACAAACTATGGTAAGAGGTGAAGAAGATACTTTTTTTTTTTTGCCACTGTGTGACACAGAGTGTTGGACTGGATGGGCCATTGGCCTGATCCAACATGGCTTCTCTTATGTTCTTATGTGTGACACAGAATGTTGGACTGGATGGGCCATTGGCCTGATCCAACAGGGCTTCTCTTATGTTCTTATGTGTGACACAGAATGTTGGACTGGATGGGCCATTGGCCTGATCCAACAGGGCTTCTCTTATGTTCTTATGTGACACAGAGTGTTGGACTGGATGGGCCATTGGCCTGATCCAATATGGCTTCTCTTATGTTCTTAAGTGTGACACAGAGTGTTGGACTGGATGGGCCATTGGCCTGATCCAACATGACTGTTCTTATGTTCTTACTCTGTGGGCAGCAGAGAACTCTACTTGGGAGCATGTGGACTTAAGAACATAAGAGAAGCCATGTTGGATCAGGCCAATGGCCCATCCTGTCCAACACTGTGTCACACAGTGGCCAATATATGTATGTGTATACACACACACACACACACACACACATATATATACTGTGGCTAATAGCCACTGGTGGACCTCTGCTCCATATTTTTATCCAATCCCCTCTTAAAGCTGGCTATGCTTGTAGTTGCCACCACCTCCTGTGGCAGTGAATTCCACATGTTAATCAACCTTTGGGTGAAGAAGTTGAGGCAGCCCCTGGTTGACTTGTTTAAATTTACCACTCACACCAAGATGTGAAGCTAGCAAGTTTTGTTTCTTTGCAGCTGTTCTTCCACCTATCACGGGAGCGTGTCTTTTCTGAAGACCGGGCCCGTTTTTATGGAGCTGAGATTGTATCAGCACTGGATTACCTGCATTCAGAGAAGAATGTGGTCTACAGGGACTTAAAGGTATGTATAGGGGTGCTGGCTTTCCAGAAGGTAGCCCGGTGTGGTTTTGTCTAAAATTCCATCCGTGAGGCTTGTGTTGCTAAATCTCTTTAGAGCCTGGAAAGAATAACGGTGTTTTGATTGGTGATTTTGCTCAACTCTCTGTATTATGGCGACTTCTAGAGATGCCTGCAATAAAGTGGATTCTGGTTCGGGGATACTTACGCCAAGATGGATTTTTGTTAATCTTGAAATTGTCACGAGACCCTTTGTTGGTTTGGCTGCAGAGGAATGAATGGTGATCCTTCTGGCCTGAACACCATGGAATTTGTTTCAGCACAATCTACTGGAGTAAAATAAGACCCCATGAGTCCCCACATGCACTAAAAACAGTGATGGAGGCGTGGCTTTTTTTTATAGCAGGAACTCCTTTGCATATTAGGCCACACACCCCTGATGTAGCCAATCCTCCAAGAGCTTACAGGGCTCTTAGTACAGGGCCTACTGTAAGCTCCAGGAGGATTGGCTACATGAGAGAGGTGTGGCCTAATATGCAAAGGAGGTCCTGCTGCAAGAGAAGGCCTGGATGAGGGTAAACATTACAAAGTACCTAGCTAGATTTAGACCCTCCCTGTTTTCACTGGAAGGCCATCTGATTAACATTCCATAGAACTGGTGTAAGTGACTCAGTATGGGAAAATGTATGTGGTGTGGGGGGGCGGGGGTTGATCAAAAGAATCGCTCCACTTGAGACAGGCTCTAGGTGTTGTGAAAACTCTGACTTCTTCTGCAAAAACCAGGTATCTGTTGTTGTTGGACAGACTGGATGATGTTTCGCCACCCTGAGATATATTGAAATCTGGCCTGAGGTTGAGAATATCATTTTTTTCATCACCTGCCTGGAGTCTTAGCAAGAAAAGCAGACTGCAAATAAACTAAATTAAGAAACACCTCCCAAATACAACTTGCTGTCTTCATTACCGTCCACAAGCTGGGTACACAATAAAACCAGTGAAGTGTTCATACTACAGACCACTTTCACCATTATTGTACAGTCTTACTACACATAGAACAGAGTTAAAGCTAACATACAACTTGTACGCTAGAACTTAGACTGATTCACCACTAGGCTTGTTCTGGCATTGGAGCTCTTTTTCCCCTGACGCTTCCATCTGATTTTGCACAAGCTGCCTTGCTGCAATGACTTGGCTCGCCCCTTTCCCACGGCAAGCAAGATCCTCTGAAAACCGGTTTCTGCTTGCCATGGGAAAGAGGTGGGGCAAGTCACAGCAATGGGGCAGCTTGTGTGAAATCAAAGGGAAGCGTCGGGGGGGGGGGGGGAGGCGGAAAGAGCTCCGACTCCAGAACAAGCCTAGTGGGGAATTGCTCTTACTCTACCCAAATTCTTATGGCAGAGGAGAGAATTTTGGCAGCTTGTACAGTAACTCTCTGATTAATTCCAGCCAGTCACATTTCAACAACTTTCTGATCCTTAAAGAAGAAGACTGCAGATTTATACCCCGCCCTTCTCTCTGAATCAGACTCAGAGCAATTTGCAATCTCCTATATCTTGTCCCCCCACAACAGACACCCTGTGAGGTGGGTGGGGCTGAGAGAGCTCTCCCAGAAGCTGCCCTTTCAAGAGAGAGCCCTTTCAAGAGAGCTGTGGCTGACCCAAGGCCATTCCAGCAGCTGCAAGTGGAGGAATGGGGAATCAAATCCGGTTCTCCCAGATAAGAGTCCACACACTTAACCACTACACCAAACTGACTTTCGCCCCATTTCCCTTAATGGGTTCCAATAAACGCAAATGCGCTGGCCTGTAAAATTTACACTGAAACAGTGCACATGCCAGTGTTTCAATCGAATCATCCAAATGGGGACAAAATCTGTAATTAGCTGGAATCTTCTTATATCTTGCAATCAAAATAGCTGGTTTGTATGTGTGTGGGGGGAGGTTCATGCAATTGTCGGACTAAACTGCTGGGGAGGGAAGAGGTGTTTTCTTCTGAGTGTCAGAACAGCTTAAATAGGAGGAAGGTTTCTTAAACTGAAGGAAGGCTCCTTGGATTGACCCAGATCTTCTTCGGGGTCTCTGTGCTTCACACTCATGGGATAGAGCGCCTGCGCCGATCCCTGAATCGGTACCTGAAAAGCCCTGGATTTTTCTGCGCTCGGCGCCAATGGGCATACACAGGCGTCCCAGTATGCATGCTCACCGGCACCAGCGTGGGGATCCCACCAGTTCCTTTCTGACCGCTGCGCGGAGAGGTTTACCTTTCGTGTCCCCAATCGGTGAGATATCAGTTTTTGCCTTTATTCGTTGTATATAGCCCGTTTGTTGTTTTCTTAGTTAGATAGATAGATAGTTAGTAAAAAAAAAAAAGAAAGAAAAAAGTTTTGTGTGTGTGTTTGTTGGACTGCCCTTTGGGGCCTTCCCCCCCCCCCCGTTTGTTTTCCCCCCAAAATTTTTTTCCCCTCAGAGGACTCTGAGTGGGTTTTTTGGCGATTGGCGTCTATGGAAAGATGGGGTTTTTTCAAACGCTGCCGCTCTTGTGGGAAGAAGATTGCCCCCCCAGATGGCCATTCTCTGTGTCTTCTCTGCTTGGGTGAAGCGCACCGCGTGGAGTCCTGCCCACACTGTCTCCGCTTCTCCAAGCAAACGCGGAAGAACCGGGCGGTGCGGCTTTTGGCAGCTTTAACTGAGTCGGCACTCCGCCCTCAGAAATTGGCATCGGGCCCATCGGCATCGACCATGGCAGACACCTCGGCCCCGTCAGTCACATCGGCCGATGTGACCCCGATCGTGACCGAAATGCCGATCGAGCAAGGCTCCTCCACAAAACGATCCCACGAGGGATCAGTGGACACGCCCGCCAAGAAGCGTCGGGATGACTCAGGGACCCGAACATCTGCTCCGAAGAAGGCCAAGTCCAAGGAGAAGCGGGAGAGGCCCCGCACTCCATTGCCTTCTCATGGCATTTCGGCACCGATGTCCTCTGCTCCGCCGAGGAAGATCCTGGCGTCCCCGTGCCACAGCCCATCGGCATCGAGAAGCAGTACTCAACAGCCCCGTCTCTCGATGTCTGAGCATGAGATCGACCTCACCCAGCGATCCTCGTCATCCGGGTTGCGGCGTCACAGTGGGAGCGGTTCAATCTCAGAAGTGGAGGCTTCGGCGCCGATGGACCCGTCTCCCCCGATGGAGCCCAGGGCAGACGGGAGCTAGAGCCCTCCATGGCACCACGCCGTTTCCCACCGCTACCATCGTGGGAGCAGCATCAGTGGCCGCCCACCTATCCGTATCCCTACCCTCCTTACCAGTGGTATCCACCAAGGGAGTTTGCGGAGTGGGATCAACAGTCAGAGGCATCCTGCATGTCGAGGCTGTCGCACCATTCCCAAAGGCCATCGGTATCGATCCCTCCGGAAAGGCGCACCACCCCAGCGGCTGAGACTCGTTGGCGACCATCGACGTCAATCCGCTCGCCGATTCGGGAATCGACGCCGATCCTCTCTGAGCACTCCGTACACCAGGAGTCTTCTTCATCGGACTCAGAGAGCGGTACCGACGCCCAGGAAGGTGCTTTGGAGCCTTCACCAGGTTCCCAAACGGCCAAAGATTTTCCTATTTTGCCATTGGAGGATCTGAAGTCCTATGGCGACCTGGTGAAGAGGATGGCAACCTCCCTCTCCCTGCCTGTGACGCAACCACAACCTGTCGTGGATGATAATGTCTTTGACATTATGCAAAGGGACACATCCACAGCAATCGCTTTGCCGGTCACCAAAGTGATTCTGCAGGCAGTCAAGGAGCCCGGGAAGAAACCATCTTCGACTCCAGTGTCATCCAGAAGGCTGGACCACATGTACAGGGTCCAGGAGACAGGGGCTGAGTTCCTTTTCACCCATCCGAAACCGAACTCAGTGGTCGTCTCGTCTTCCTCCAAGGCACGAAAGGTCCACTCATCCCCACCTGACAAGGAGGGAAAAAAGCTGGACAATATGGGAAGGAAGGTCTACTCCACAGGGGCCCTAGGAGTAAAGGTATCTAACTATGCGGCTTGCATGGCTAGATACCAATACTCCGTATGGGAACAACTCACCCCTCTCCTTTCTTCCCTGAGCGAGGACAAAAAGGCTGCTGCCAGGAAGCTGCAGAAAGAAGGCTTTGCTGTCGCCAAGCAACAATTGGCTGCAGCAAAGCACATGGTGGACATGTCGGCAAAGGCCATCACGTCCGCTGTGTGCATTTGTCGGCACTCCTGGCTAAGGTCAACAGCCCTGCAGCAGGACACTAGGGCTTTTGTTGAGGACTTGCCCTTTGAGGGGGATGGCCTTTTTAGCACTACCACGGACAGTGCACTGCAAGAAATAGGCAAGAGCCTGAAGACCTCCAGGAACCTGGGTGTGCAGGCCACCTCCAGGGCTCCCAAGGCGAAGCAGTGGCACAAACCATGGGCCAAGAAGCCTTACCAAAAGTTCTCGCCCGAACAGCAATGGCGACCTCGCTCCACCCAGCCTGACAGATTATCGTACTCAGGCAACAACAGGAACCGCTATGGCTCTCAGGCCACTGGCAAATCCAAGGGTGCTCGCTCTCAGAAGCAGGGCCTTTGACTTTCTTGTGGCACGCGTCATCGCCCCTACTGGCTCAACAGCTATCCGCCTCCGCCCTTTCCTGCCTGCCTGGGAGTTGATCTCTACAGACAGGTGGGCTTTGTCCATCAAACAAGAGGGCTACAAAATAGAGTTTGATCAGATTCCGAACCAATCCGTGGTGATCACCACTCCCCCTTCCCCACCTCTGCTGGCGGAGGTGAACAACCTCCTACAGAAACAAGCCATAGAGAGAGTTCCAATGGAAGCAAGGACGGGAGGTTTTTACTCTCGCTACTTCCTGGTCCCCAAGAGGGACGGGGGCTTAAGACCAATTATGGATCTTCGGAATCTGAACAAATTTATTCTGTACCAGAAGTTCAGAATGTCCACGCTGCAAACAATCCTGCCCCTCATCAATCAAGGGGACTGGATGGCGACCCTGGACCTCAAGGCTGCCTACTTCCATGTCAGCATCCATCCGGTGTTCAGGCGTTTCCTCCGGTTTGCAGTGGGTTCCCAACACTTCCAGTTCAAAGCCCTTCCATTCGGCCTATCCACTGCACCTCGGGTGTTTACAAAGATGATGAGCGTTGTGGCTGCCCATCTCCGTCTCCAGGGAGTTGTCGTTTTTCCATACATCGATGACTGGCTCCTTGTGGCGAAGTGGAGGGAAAGTTTGTCAACGCACATTGCCATCACTCTACATCTTCTCGACACCTTGGGGTTGCAGGTCAATTTGGAGAAATCTCACCTTACTCCGTCGAGGACAGTGCAGTTCATAGGGGCTTTGCTGGATACAAATCAGCATCGTGCATACCTGCCTCCGCAGAGAGCAGAGGACACTGTCGGTCTGGTACGACTGCTACAGAGGCGAAAGTGGGGCACAGCACAGCAGCTTCAACGGATGCTGGGGCTGATGGCGGCGACGACAAGCGTGCTACTTTTTGCGAAACTGAGGATGAGAGGCCTACAGTTGTGGTTTCTTCGCCAGTTTCGCCCACTCAGAGACTCACCTCAAAAGAGGTTCATCATCCCATCCGGGACTCTCCAGAAGCTATAGTGGTGGGGGTCAGAGAACAACATCTGCCAGGGAGCTCGCTTCCATCTCCCACCTTCTACTGTGACTATCACCACAGATGCTTCCTTGTGGGGTTGGGGGGCCCACATGGAAGGCCTGTGTGGGGGGGGCTTGTGGCCGCCAAATCTGACTCAGTTCCATATAAACTATCTAGAACTGCTGGCAGTTCATTTTGCCCTACGCTCTTTCCGCCCCTTAGTGGCGGGGAAGACTGTAGCGCTACTTACGGACAATACCACTGCCCTGTGCTACATCAACAGGCAGGGTGGGACAGTGTCTCGTCGGGCTCTGCGCATTGACAATGGATCTCTGGTTGGAGTGTCTCCAATACGACATCTTCGTGAAGGCGGCACACCTTCTGGGGGTCCTCAACATTCAGGCAGACTCCCTCAGCAGGGGTGGGGCTTCCCTGCACGAGTGGGGACTGCAGTGGCGTTTTCTAAAGCCTGTATTCCAGCTTTGGGGGTACCCGCAGCTGGATGTCTTCTCCACGGCCGAGAACAAGAAATGCCCCATGTTCTGTTCCAGAGGGGGAGCGGATCCAGCCTCTCTGGGAGATGGGCTCCTGCTTCCTTGGGAGGGCCGGTTCCTCTACATGTTCCCGCCTCTGCCATTGTTGACGAAGGTGGTCAACAAAATAGCAAGGGAGAGACCATGCTGCATCCTGGTGACTCCCTGGTGGCCTCGCCAGAACTGGTTCTCGATCCTGCTCCAACTGTCGAGGGGAGTCTTCTACCAGTTCCCGGCAGAACCGGACCTTCTGTCAGCCCAGGGCGGGTATGTATTCCATCACAACGTGCCCCATCTGAAGCTGACAGCGTGGTTCATCGACCAGTAGGGTTCTCTGACAGGGTCCAGCACGTCCTTATGAACAGCAGAAAACTGTCCACCCGTGCTTCCTATGACAGGAAGTGGCGGAGATTCACTAAGTTCTTAGTTGACCCTTCAGTCTCACCTAGCTGGGTGGGGTTGTCGGCAGTTTTTGATTTTTTGTTATCCCTAGTGGATGCGGGCCTGGTTTTCTCTTCCATCAAGGTGTATTTGGCAGCAATATCTGCTTTCCATGATCAGGTGGAGTGGTACTCTTTTTTCGCACACCCTCAGTCCAAGAAGTTTTTGAAGAGGTTGTTTAGGCTGCATCCACCATCAAGATCGCCCCCACAGTTGTGGGACTTGACGTTAGTGCTGGACAAACTAACTCATCGCCCTTTTGAGCCGATGGCCACGTGCTCTTTGCAGCTGCTGTCATGGAAGACTGCATTTTTGGTTGCCATCACATCAGTGCGTCGTGTTGGGGAGCTGACGGCGATGTGTTGTGATTATCCTTATCTTGTTTTTCGAGAGGCTGGGGTTTCCCTGGCTCCGGACATTAGTTTTCTTCCGAAGGTGGTCTCTCAGTTCCACCTCAATTTAGAAGTTTGGTTGCCCACTTTTTACCCTAGCCCTTCCTTGGACGAGGAACGTAGGTTGCATGCTTTGGACATTAAGCGTGCTTTGCTGTTTTATTTGAACCGTTCAAAGAATTTTCGCAAGGACAAGCAGCTTTTTGTTTCGTATGCTGCTGCCAAGCTAGGTTCCAGGATTTCGTCTCAGAGGCTCTCAAAATGGCTCACTGAGACGATTAAACTCTGTTATTTGTTGGCAAAGAAGCCGTTACCTGGACCTGTTCGTGGACACTCCACCAGAGCGATGGCCACGTTAGTGGCGTTCCTGAGAGGCGTGTCCCTTACTGACGTCTGCAAGGCTGCCACCTGGTCTTCTCCGCATGCCTTCATGAAGGACTACACGCTGGACGTGCATGCTCAGCAGAGGACTCAGTTGGGTCTGCAGTGTTGCAAGCTGTTTCTTCCGGTTGACCGTCTTCCTGCCTCCAGGTATGTCTTGCTTGCTAGTCTCCCATGAGTGTGAAGCACAGAGACCACGAAGAAGATAGACAGGTTGCTTACCTGTAACTGTAGATCTTCGAGTGGTCATCTGTGCATTCACACTTCCCGCCCTCCTTCCCCACTGCTGACGGTCTCCCTCCAGTAGGGCCTTCCAGCGGTCAGGAAGGAACTGGCGGGATCCCCGTGCTGGTGCCGGTGAGCATGCATACTGGGATGCCTGCGTATGCCCATTGGCGCCGAGCGCAGAAAAATCCCGGGCTTTTCAGGTACCGATTCGGGGATCGGCGCAGGCGCTCTATCCCATGAGTGTGAATGCACAGATGACCACTCGAAGATCTACAGTTACAGGTAAGCAACCTGTCTTTCTGCCCTGTTTAACTTGAGGAGGGGTCTTGGCTCGGTGGATGAGCCTCTACTTGGCATGCAGAAGGTCCCAAGTCAAATCCCCGAAACTAGAAGCATTCGACTAACTTTGACCAGAACCAGAGCCTTTTTGGGCCTAGCCTAGTGGGATGCTGTCCCAGCTTGAGATCCGGGCCTTGCAAGATCTGTTACCAGGGCCATAGCCATCAGAGGGGGCACAAATGGGGGGCACCCAATGGGGGAGGGTGCCTCAGAGTCTATAGGGGGCATTGCCCCTGTGCCCCGCCCCTGTTGGCTACAGCCTTGTCCATTACAGTTTCACAGGGCCTGCAAAACAGAGCTGTTCCACTAGGCCTATAAGTAAAGCTTCTGATGGATGAGACTGACAGCTCTATCTGATTGGGCCCTTTGTCACCTCTTTTCCTGCCTCTCTCCAGTTTTGAGAGCCGGTTTGGTGTAGTGATTAAGTGCGCGGACTCTTATCTGGGAGAACCAGGTATGATTCCCCACTCCTCCACTTGCAGCTGCTGCAATGGCCTTGGTCAGCCATAGCTCTTGCAGAGCTGTCCTGAAAAGGGCAGCTTATGGGAGAGCTCTCTCAGCCCCATCCACCTCGCAGGGTGTCTGTTGTGGAGGAAGAAGATAAAGGAGATTGTAAGCCGCTCTGAGACTCTGATTCAGAGAAAAGCGCAGGGTATAAATCTACAGTCTTCTTTTTCTTCTTCATGCAACCATATCTTCCCAGATAGGCTTTAATTGTATTGTTTTGTGTCATTTGTTGTTATGACTAGTATTTTAAGAATTGTTTAAATTCATTTACGGTGGTTATTATGAAAATATTGTTACTTGTCCTGCATGGTGGTAGGGGAGGGTGAGTCAGTAAATAATAAATAAATACAAAGAGGTGAAACTACTTGGTTAACATGAAAGGAGACATAACTTCAGCAGCAGGACAGTGGGGAGAAGGGGGGGGGGCATTCTAAGAAAGCATAGAGAGTGACTGTTTCAAACACACGCTCGAGATTTCTGCGTCATCCGTCCAGCGATGAGCCGCCTTCTTTAATGCGATTTTAAATTTTTATTTATTTTTTTAAGTTGGAAAACTTGATGCTGGACAAGGACGGGCACATAAAGATAACGGATTTCGGGTTGTGCAAAGAAGGGATCAAGGACGGAGCGACGATGAAGACTTTCTGCGGCACGCCGGAGTATCTCGCGCCGGAGGTACATTGATTTTCGGTCGCCTTGCGCAGCTGCAGTTGAACTAAACGGAGATTGTGAAATGCTCTGAGACTCTTCGGAGTGGAGGGCGGGATATAAATCCAATATCTTCATCTACCTCACAGGGTGTCTGTTGTGTGGGGGGGGGGAAGGGAAAGGAGATTGTGAGCCGCTCTGAGACTCTTCGGAGTGGAGGGCAGGATATAAATCCAATATCTTCATCTACCTCACAGGGTGTCTGTTGTGGGGGAGGGGAAGGTAAAGGAGATTGTGAGCCGCTCTGAGACTCTTCGGAGTGGAGGGCGGGATATAAATCCAATCTCTTCATCTACCTCACAGGGTGTCTGTTGTGGGGGAGGGGAAGGTAAAGGAGATTGTGAGCCGCTCTGAGACTCTTTGGAGTGGAGGGTAGGATATAAATCCAATATCTTCATCTACCTCACAGGGTGTCTGTTGTGGGGGAGGGGAAGGTAAAGGAGATTGTGAGCTGCTCTGAGACTCTTTGGAGTGGAGGGTAGGATATAAATCCAATATCTTCATCTACCTCACAGGGTGTCTGTTGTGGGGGAGGGGAAGGTAAAGGAGATTGTGAGGTGCTCTGAGACTCGGGGGGACCCACGGGGGAAAATTTTCGTGCACACGGGGTGATGACATCACCCAGAGGGGACATCATCACATCAGTCACTGAAGTGCTGTTGTTTCTCGGCGCTGAGGGGTGGGGGAATCCTTCCGGCCCTCAGCACCAAGAAACAACAAGCGGTGCTTTCAGGCTTCAGCGTTCTCCGAGCTCGGGGACAGCTCGGTGGCTCAGGGACAGCCCGAGCAAGCAGGGGGGGCGCCTGCCCTGCGCCCCTGTTGGGAGCTGGCACCTAGGCAATTGCCTACTCCCATGTGCCGGCCCTGGCTTTGAGACTCCTTGAGATCGATATATAAAGCGGTGTATAAAAACCAGCTCTTCTTCTTTTTCTCCTTAATAGTTTTCTGAATCTTGTTATGCCGTGTTCCGTCCCTAACTTCTCATTACCCGGCTTGTTGTGTGGTTTTGCAGCATCTCCAACCAATAGCCCCAAAGGCCTCCGGTGATGGCTTAGCATTCAAACCATCCGGACGGCATGTGAGCCAATGTCCCTGAGTACATGAAGTCACCCAGCCTGGGGAAAGGGGGGGGGGGGGTAAGGGAGAGATAGAGAGAAAGAAGTGGGGCTTACCGCCCTGTCATCTGTTTGTAATTGGAGCTGGGCCTGTGAGCCTGTTTGTACAGTTGCCGCATAGTTGTTTTAGGGCCATGCAGGAATTTGGTACATAGACGGCAGCGGCTGCCCAGCACGGCCTTTGATGTGTCGGAGGCATCATCGGTCACCGGGGTGTTTACAGCTGCTGCACCTTCCCTTGTAAATTCCACCCTCGCAGCTGTTTGGGAGCTCTTGGCTCTCTACCTGACAGAGCTGCTTATTTTTAAGTCGAAATGACCTTTTTCTCCTCTGACCTTCTATTCACCCTACCTTGTGCCGTAAATCACGGCTGGATGAGAACCCTTAAATGCCAGTATTGAGGCAGAGAGAGAAAGAGACAGAGATAAAAAGTATTCCTTACTTCTTCTTTTTGCTATTTTTTTTACTGTCAAGACACAGCTGACATAAGGAGAGACTTGCTGGATCAGACCAGTGGTCCATCTAGTCCAGCATGCTGTCTCACACAGCGGACAACCAGTTCCTCTGGAGGGACAACAACGGGGCATTGAGGCCTTCCCCTGATAAGCATTAAGGCCTTCCCCATCAAAAGGGCCCTGATGGATCAGACCAGTGGTCCATCTAGTCCAGCATCATGCTTCAGTTGTTTGCCCTCCAGTTCCTCTGGAGGGCAAACAACAGGGCACAGAGGCCTTCATAAGAACTTAAAAAGAGCTCTGCTAGATCAGACCAGTGGCCCATCTAGTCCAGCATCCTGTCTCACACAGTGGCCATCCAGTTCATCTGGAGGGCCAACAACAGACATAGAAACCAAGACCTTCATAAGAACATCACAAGAGTCCTGCTGGATCAGACCAGTGGTCCATCTAGTCCAGCATCCTGTCTCACACAGTGGCCATCCAGTTCATCTAGAGGGCCAACAACAGACATAGAAACCAAGACCTTCATAAGAACATCACAGGAGTCCTGCTGGATCAGACCAGTGGTCCATCTAGTCCAGCATCCTGTCTCACACAGTGGCCAACCAGTCCCTCTGGAGGGCCAACAACAGGGCAGAGAGGCTGAGGCCTTCATTAGAAGAGCCCTGCTGGATCAGACCAGGGGTCCATCTACTCCACCATCCTGTCTCACACAGTGGCCAACCAGTCCCTCTGGAGGGCCAACAACAGGGCAGAGAGGCCGAGGCCTTCATTAGAAGAGCCCTGCTGGATCAGACCAGGGGTCCATCTACTCCAGCATCCTGTCTCACACAGTGGCCAGCCAGTTCCTCTGGAAGGTCAACAACAGGGCATAGAGGCCGAGGCCTTCATTAGAACATCAGAAAAGCCCTGCTGGATCACACCAGTGGCCCATCTAGTACAGCATTCTGTCTCACACAGTGGCCCACCAGTTCGTCTGGAGGACCTACAGGGCATAGAGGCTGAGGCCTTTCCCTGATGTTGCCCTCCTGGCTGTGGGATTCAGAGGTTTAGTGCCTCTGAATGTGGAGGTTCCCCTCAGTGACTAGTTAATATCAATAGACTTCTCCTCCATGGCTGGTTACCATCGATAGACTTATCTTCCATGAACCTGTCCTATGGTGACCCCATAGGATTTTCAAGGCAAGAGACATTTAGAGGTGATTTGCCATTGCCTGCATCCACGTCATGACCCTGATATTCTTGGAGGTCTCCCAGCCGGATAGTAGCCATCACTGACTCTGCTTAGCTTCCAATTTCTGACACGATCAAGCTAGCCTGCGTTATCCAGGTCAGGCTTTCTTATGCCTGATTCTGATGTGTTCGTATCAGGATTTTTGATACGAAGCACCCTTTCTTGTTGGTGTAGAGTCCAGTCACGCCTTAGACACCAACAAGATCTTTTTTGGGGCGGGGGAGGGGTAAGTGGGTTCTAGATCAAATTGAGCCTGAACTCTTCCCTAAAAGCTGAAACGTCTAAACTGAGGCTATTGTGCATTACAAGAAGACAAGAGTCACTGGAAAAGGCAATAATGCTAGGAAAAGTAGAAGGCATCTGGAAAAGAGGAAAATCCAACAGGAGATGAATTGATCTTATAAAGCAGTGGTGGCCAAACTGTGGCTCTTTCACACAAACTGTGTGGCTCTTGAAGCCTCCACCACCCCATCGGCTGCTTTGGAGAAGGCGTTGCTCTCTTGAAATCCAGTGGCTTGGAGAATGCCTTTAAAGTTGCTTTCTTTCACCTTTCCCTTCCCCATCTATTTCCTTCCTTCCTTCCGTCCTCAAACATCTGACGTTTATGTGGCTTAAGCAAGTTTGGCCACCGCTGCTATAAAGAAAGCCACATCCCACAGTTTGCAAGACCTAAGCAAGGCAGTTAATGACAGGATGTTTTGGAGGACATTGGTTCATCGGGTCACCATAAGTCGGATGTGATTTGATGGCGCAATGCACTCAGAGCTTTCAAGAGTCCTCTGTCTGTTGGATACTTGACAAAGGGAGCTTTGACTTTAAAAAGCTTATGCCCCAAAATCTTGTTGGACTCTTAAAGTGCTACTGGAACAGAAACGCAGGGCTTTTTTTTTTGTGTAGCAGGAACTCCTGTGCATATTAGGCCACACACCCCGATGTAGCCAGTCCTCCAAGAGCTTACAGTAGACCCTCTCAGTACAGGGGCTGACATCTGGCCCCTGTGGAAGGGGAACGGAAGACATACGACGCTTTGTGTGAGGCTAAGCAGGTCTTGGACTGGTTAGCCTTTAGATTACCGTATTTTTCGCATCATAAGGCGCTCCAGACGATAGGACACACCTTCCTCCTGGGGGGCGATCCGCTGCCTCCGATCCCGGCACTTTCCCCACGCCTGCCTGCCTGGCTCCAGCTCTGACGCTTACAGCAAGCGCCAGGATCACTCCCTCTGCCCTCTGATCCCGGCGCTTGCTGTAAGCATCAGAGCTGAAGCCAGGCAGGCAGGCAGGGAGGAAGCACGCTGCCCTCTCCACAGCTGGCACTCGCAAAGCACTGGGTTTGCAGAGGGGGTGGGTGCTTCCTCCGTGCCTGCCTGCCTGGCTTCAGCTCTGATGCTTATAGCAAGCGCCGGGATCGGAGGGCAGAGGGAGTGATCCTGGCGCTTGCTGTAAGCATCAGAGCTGGAGCCAGGCAGGCAGGCACGGAGGAAGCGCCGGGATCGGAGGCAGCAGATCCCCCCCCCCCCCGGAAGGAAGGTACCAGTACCTTCGCTCCATAAGACGCACACCCTTTCCCCCCCACTTTTTTTTGGAGGGGGAAGTGCATCTTATGGTGCGAAAAATATGGTAACTGTATGCAGACTCCCCTGAAACTGAATGTTAAGGAAACAGCAAAAAAGCAGGAGGGGGCTGCTGTCTCCTTCACCGATTCCCCACTAGCCTTATGTCGCTCTCACGCTTCTCTTCTCTGCGGGGCTTCCGTTGGATTTCACACTATCTGCCCTGGGGTTGCAGCTCACTTCTCCTTTCTCGCATGGCAAACAGAAACCAGTTTTAGAGAATCTTGTGAAATCCAACAGAGGCCCCGCGGGGAAAAGGAGTGGGAGAGTGGCATAAGGCTAGCGGGGAATAGTTCCTCCTCTGGTTGCAGGCCTCTCGGAAGCTTCTGTTTGGATTCTGTGGAAAGCAGGATGTGAAATTTAGGTAGGGTCCAGAGCTGATCCAATGAGGCTGTTTAAGGGAGGGACAGTGGCTCAGTGGTAGAGCATCTGCTTGGTAAGCAGAAGGTCCCAGGTTCAATCCCTGGCATCTCCAAAAAAGGGTCCAGGCAAATAGGCATGAAAAATCTCAGCTTGGGACCCTAGAGACCCACTGCCCGTCTGAGTAGACAGTACTGACTTTGATGGACCGAGGGTCTGATTCAGTAGAAGGCAGCTTCATATGTTCATGTGTATGTTCTCAGCAGAAGCAACATTTGATGGTGTTGTGAAGAGAAGACTTCACAACAGCAGCTTTCAATCCTGTTATCACCTCTTACGCCACCGTACTTGCTAAGAACGACTCTGATAGCTACTATGGGCAGGTGGTTGAGCCAACATTCGTGTTGGGATTTAGTCACATTACTGGTTCCATTCCTGAAGCTTCCTTATAGGTAGTGGGCGTGGGTTTCCAGTGGCAGTCTGTCCGTGAGGTCAGGTCTGATTGTCTTGCAGCGTTGCTCCTTGGGAAACTACTGCGCCCACTGAAGTGAGCATACAGATGCTGATCTTTGTTTTTGGGTTGCATTCGCTGCAAAATAATTCCGGAATTAAAAACAAGGGGAGATGCATGCGCATATTCTTGCTTTATGAGGAATCTGACTCCCATTCTGAGCTGCTTCATTCATTCATTCATTCATTCATTCATTCATTCATTCAGGTAATTCATAGTCCGCCCTTTTCCAAGGATGGGCTCAGGGCGGAAAACAACATTCTAAAAACAGTGTAAGATCTGGTGTTGGGAAAAGCTCTTTGCATATAAAGGAGGGGGGGGTGAGCTTGGTCTGTTTCCCCCTTTCCTGAGAACATCAGAAGAACCCTGCTGGATCAGACCAGTGGTCCATCTAGTCCAGCTTCATGCCTCACACAGTGGCCAGTCAGTTGCTCTGGAGGGCCAACCACAGGGCATTAAGGTCGAGGCCTTAATTAAAACATAAGAGCCCTGCTGGATCAAACCAATAGTCCATCTGGTCCAGCCTCCTGTCTCACACAGGGGCCAAACAGTTCCTCTGGAGGGCCAACAACAGGGCATTAAAGCTGAGGCTTTCATTAAAACGTAAGAGCCCTGCTGGATCAGACCAGTAGTCCATTTGGTCTAGCCTTCTGTCTCACACAGGGGCCAAACAGTTCCTCTGGAGGGCCAACAGGACATAGAGGCCGAGGCATTCCCCTGATGTTGCCTCTTGGCTGTGGGATTCAGAAGATTAGTGTCTCTGAACATGAAGGTTCCCCTCAGTCACCAGGGCTAGTAGCCATTGACAGACCTATCCTCCATGAATCTTTCAAATCCTCTTTGAAAGCTGTTTATCCCTGCGACATCTTCTGGCAGCAAATTCCACATTATATTCATTCTGTCCGTAAAGTAGTATTTCCTTTTTTCCGTCCTGAACCTACTGCCCATCAGCTTTATTGGAAGCCTTTGAGTTCTAAGAACATAAGAGAAGCCATGTTGGATCAGGCCAATGGCCCATCCAGTCCAACACTCTGTGTCACACAGTGGCCAAAAAAACCCTCAAGTGCCATCAGGAGGTTCACAAGTGGAGCTAGAAGCCCTTCCACTTTGCTCCCCCCCCCACAAAAAAGCACCAAGAATACAGAGTATCACTGCCCCAGACATTTCCAATAATATGCTGTGGCTAATAGCCACTGATGGACCTCTGCTCCATATTTTTATCCAATCCCCTCTTGAAGCTTGTAGCCGCTACCACCTCCTGTGGCAGTGAATTCTACATGTTAATCACCCTTTGGGTGAAGAAGTACTTCCTTTTATCCATTCTAACCCAACTGCTCAGCAATTTCCTTGAATGCCCACGAGTTCTTGTATTGTGAGAAAGGGAGAAAAGCACTTATCTCCTTTCTCCATCCCATACATAATCTTGTAAACCTCTATCATGTCACCCCGCAGTCGACGTTTCTCCAAGCTAAAGAGCCCCAAGCATTTTAACCTTTCTTCATAGGGAAAGTGTTCCAAACCTTTAATTATTCTAGTTTGCCCTTTTCTGGACTTTTCCCAATGCTATAATATTCTTTTTGAGGTGCGGTGACCAGAATTGTACACAATATTCCAAATGAGACCACACCATCGATTTATACAGGGGCATTATGATACTGGTTGATTTTGTTCTGCTATTTTGGGAAGGGGAGAAAAAGTTCTCTTTGTCAGCTCTCTCCATCCCATGCATCATTTTAGAAACCTCTATCATGTCCCTCCTTAGTCATCTCTTTTCTAAACCCAAAAGCCCCAGTCTCTTCAGCCTTTTCTCCTGGGGAAGGTGCTTCAGTCCCCCTAATCATCTTGCTTGCCCTTCTATGTTACTTTCCCCAGCTCTTCAGTGTCCTTTCTGAGATACAGCGACCAGAACTGCCCACAGTATTCCAAATACTTTTTTTCCCTCCCCACCCCCTCTTGGGGGGATCCCCCCACCCCTAATGTGATGTAATGACTGAATAAGAGCACATTTAAGACGCCATCAGGGTTTGTAATCTTTTTAATGTAACTGATTTTTTATATATGTACATTCCCCAGAGCCTGGCACTAGCTGGGATAGGGCAATTCATCAAATGCAATAAATAATAATCATAATAAAATGAGGTCGTACTACAGATCTATACCAGGGGTGGCCAAACTTGCTTAATGTAAGAGCCAAATAGAATAAACATCAGATGTTTGAGAGCCGGGAGGGAGAAGACTGTACATTTATACCCTACCCTTCTCTCAGAATCAGAGTCTCAGAGCGGCTTACAATCGCCTTTATCTTCTTCCCTCACAACAGATACCCTGTGAGGTGGGTGGGGCTGAGAGAGCTCTCCCAGAAGCTGCCCTTTCAAGGACAACTCTGCAAGAGCTATGGCTGACCCAAGGCCATTCCAGCAGCTGCAAGTGGAGGAGTGGGGAATCAAACTCTGTTCTCCCAGATAAGAGTCCGCACACTTAACTATTACACCAAACAGGAAAGAAGGAAGGAAGGAAGGAAGGAAGGAAGGAAGGAAGGAAGGAAGGAAGGAAGGAAGGAAGGAAAATAGGTGGAGTGGGGAAGGGAGGAGAGAGGTGGAAAGAAAGCAACTTTAATTTGAAATGCATTCTCCAATGAGAATACTCCTCTTGGAGGAGTGCTTTAAAGAGAGAAATGCCTTCTCCAAGCTGGCTGATGGGGCAGTGGGGGGTTCGAGGGCCCTACAATATGTGCGAAAGAGCCACGTGTGGCTCCCGAGCCGCAGTTCGGCCACCCCTGACTCATACGGAGGCATTACCACATCGGCCGTTTTGTTCTCAGCCCCTTTCCTCATAATTCCCAGCCCCTTTCCTCTTCCTTACTGCCGAATCTCCTAGAATAGCCAACCGTCTGGTTTTAGTTGAAGGCACTCTGGGCCTGAGTCTGAGAGAGGGCCCTTGCCAGGAATGGGCCGGGCCTGCTAACTGCATTGTCACACCATCCCGCCTCCACGGCTCGACCCCTCGTGCGTCTCGCTGGCTCATAAAGGATGATGAGGCCGGCTCCTGGAATCCTGGCAGACGAAGCAGCTGTGTTGGTCTTCTACATATATGGGGCAGCTGCAGAACCAGCTGTCGCTCCTCCGTTCGAATCATACGGCAGGAGATGCCGTAAATAGACCTGCGTGGGGTAACCCGATACCTGGCAGCCGCCCGGTTTTCGCTGCAGGCCCTTTTCCAGGTTCCAGTAATTTTTCCTCCCTCGACGCAGCATGCGAAGCGGTGAGCGGACGCTAAGGGGAGGGGGGGGAGCAGAGGGAGAAGAACAAATATTAAATTGCTGGTGTGTTTGGGCAGCTCGACTCTTTGCAGCGCATTTAGGTCTCCACGTTTGTGAGATCCATGCTGGGCTTTACCGAGTACACTTTTGCCCAGGGGTGTCGAACTCATGTTATGAGAGGGGGGGGGGGATCTGATGTAAAGGAGGCCTTGTTGTGCCAGGCCACATTGGGTTGGGCCATGTGCGTACCTATTTAAGATTAGGTAGCAGAGATATAAACGTTTTCAAGGACACAAACACAAATATATATTGGAAAAAACTTAAAACTTGCTTAAAACCTTAGCACTCATTGGTCTTAAAGGTGCTTTCTTTGTATGTTTCCCATGGAAGCTCTGGCTGTTTCCTTCCTTCCCCAGGGGACGGGGGGAGGAGCCTCAGCCAATAGAAGGAAGACAGGCTTGGCTCAGTACCCTACTTTCTCCCCAAAGGAGGAGCCTGAGCCAATGGAGAAAATATAGAGGTTTTGCTCTGTAGCTCCTGAGTGATTGAGCAAGCCTTGCAAATCAGCAAGCCTTGTCTGGTGGTGCACTTGCTTGTAGTGGTATGTTGAGGAAGTTAGAGAGGGGACTTTAGAGACCGGCTGTGAGAACAGCCGAATGGAGTGCTCGGGGGAGCAGCACTGGCCTTTGCCCATGGCGGGAAGCTTCTGCAGCCACGGCCCGGAGTTTGAAATTGACTGGGCGGCAAGAGTGGAGAATCGGCAGAGCCAACAGCGAGTGGCGGCGGAGCGCCAGTTGGTGCGACGGTGATCTGTGCCTGCGGCGGGAAATTGTTCCTGTTACGGCCCGGAGCTCGAGAGCATCCGGGTGGCAAGAGTGGTGAGCCGGTGAGGGCAGCGAATAACCAGTGAGGTGTGACAACAGGGTGTGGCGGCACAGCGAAACGAGAACTTTGGGCCCTTGGCTGAAGGGGAGCTGGCAAAGAGTCAGCGGAGAGTGTGTGGCGGCGTGCGGTGAGAGTCAGAGGGGTGGGGCTCCCAGTCCCCAGTAGGGGGCAGGGGTTACCCCGGCCCGGAAGCCACTGCCGCACGAAGGGAGACGCATTGTCGGTGCATCCGGGGGCCTGAGGGGGGTCTCTACCCTCCTGGACACTGTGACGCCCAACAAGGTGCGGCTGACGGCCAGCAGAAAGAGAGGAAACCCACTGGCTTGTGAGAGCCGCTGGTTTTTGAGAACTGTGGTCCTTGCATCTTGTACCAGCGCTTTAAAAAAGAGCTGGTGCCTGTACCACACACCATTACTTTAACAGAACTGCTGCCCTTGCACTTTACACTAGCACTTTAAAGACATTTAAAGATGCTCTAATACTCAGATGTACCAGCACTTTAGGAACAATCTATAACATCTGCAGCAACACTTTAAAACTGTCCTCTAGTCAACAGATTAATTGCTGTGGTATACTCTAGCGTCTTCCAACTGATTGACCCCGCCCATTACTATTGCTCTTTTTGATATTTTAATAATTGACTGTATACGGACCTAAATGGAATATTTTAACTAAATGAATTGATATGTAGATTTTGCTAATTAATTAGATAGACTGTGGGAGGAGAGGGTTTAAGTTAATTGGAATAAATTATTAGTAGCAGGAATTAGTTTTAGCTAGGCCATAGAAGATATTAATTAGTTAACTAATTGATAGAGCATCAGGTTGAGTGGGTGTGGGAGCAGGATACGCTGATCTGCGTACTGTTGGTGATCTGAGAGTTAGTGAAGACGCATCGGCAAGAGATGTCTGGTCAGGGGATTTCAGTGCTCCTGGGGAGGAGAATGTACAGCAGTGGGAGCAGGCGGGGTTGGAATGGAAGGAGACTGAGACACAGGAGAACTCGCTGTCCTTCCAGCCTGCATGCCATCCCAAGGATAGCGGGTATGGGGGCCAAGTGGAAATACTCGCCTCCGTCCCTGGTGTTGTGCAATGCCAGGTCCATAAATAATAATAAGACCTCAGTCCTGCGAGATTTTCTAATCGGGCAGGACATGGACCTGGCTTGCGTGACGGAGACCTGGGTGCGGGACGGGGAGATGGTAGCTCTCTCCCAAGTAGCCCCGCCGGGGTTCTCCGTTCTTCACCAGGCACGGACTAGCGGGCAGGGGGAGGGTAGCCTTTTTCATACGGGAGGATTGCTCCTTCAGGGCGCTTCCGCCCCCGAAGATCATGGGCATAGAGTGTGCTGGCCTGATGTGGGATGTTGGGGAGAGGTTGGCAATCTGGCTGGTGTACCATCTACCACCTTACCGTCCCTGATGGAGGCTGAGGACGCAGCTTCCACTTGGACAGCAGACCTAGTGTCTTCCATGGCAGCACTGGGACTCTCCCAATATGTAACAACGTCCACACATCAAACGGGGCACACGTTGGACCTGATCTTCGTGGCGGGAGTTGCAATGGATCAGATTTCTGCCGAGGCAGTGCCATGGTCTGATCACTATGCCCTGAAGGCCCGTGTGGATACTCCACCTGTACCTTGTTTAGGCGGTGAGCAAGTTTTGGCTCGCCCACGAAGCCAGATGGACCCTGTGCGGTTTCAAATGGCTTTGCGGGATCCCTGGCCCTCTGGTGACTCGTTGGATGAGCTTACAGAGATCTGGAATAGCCAACACTCCACAGCCATCGACAAGATCGCTCCCCGACGTCCTCTTCCTCCTCGTTCACGATCCACCCCATGGTATACCCTGGAGCTGCGATCGATGAAACGGCGATTAAGACGACTAGAGAGATAGTGACGACGTACTTATGACGAAGCTATGAGAACATCTTATAGGTCATTTATGAGGACCTATGAGATGGCAGTCCGATAAATAAATAAAGCAAGCAGAAGGAAGCAAGAGAGAAGGAGAAGGAAGCAGATGGCAGCCATTTGCTCGGGGGCCTAATTTGGCCCCTGGGCTGCATGTTTGACACCCCTGCTTTAGCCTGTCTTCTGCCATGAACGGCTTGTGGTTTTCATCAGAAAGTTTGCAGATCTGTTGCTTACAGAGAAGGACGTGGTACACTATTATAGTAAATAGTGGCATCATCGTGGGTTTTTTTTCTGTTTAAACTCTCACTTTTATTCAGTTCACTGATTTAATGAAAATAACGGCGGTATAATGCAGTTAATCTGTTAAGACTATTAAAAGATGAATTTATGGTGTTTATAAAAACTCTGACCAGGCCCATCTGAATGGCAGCAGCACAAGTGAAAACAGCAATTTAAAAAGCAGTTACTATGGGACTGTGGTGGATTTAATTAAAAGCATAAAAACCCACACGGTCAGGCCCAGCAGTTAGGAAATTAAAAACAGTGACAATGGACTTGAAAACAGGAACGGTTGGGGAGAAGAAATCCCAGCTGCCCTCCAAAATAAGATAGCTTTTGGGATTCCAGAGTCTGGAGGGGCCATAACCAAAAAGGCTCTGCAGAGCAGGCCCTGCCGACAAAATTCAAAAGAAGAGGCACAGACTCATACAGTGAATATGAGGTATTCTATTCCTCAACTATTGAGCACTTCAATGGACTGTGTTGGGTAATCCAATACCTGTACATTGACAACTGGTGTAATTGGGCAGCCTGGTTTTTTTTTTCTTTTCATTCTTTGGTCAGGGGTGGGGTTGGGCTCCTCCTCCTCCTCAAGGTGCAGGCTGGTCTGATCTCATTAGATCTCAGAAGCTAAAGAGGGTCAGCCCTGGTTAGTACGTGGATGGGAGGCCACCAAGGAAGCCGAGGGTTACTGTGCAGGCAATGGGAAACCACCTCTGAACTTCTTGTGCCTTGTAGACCTCTTGAGGGGGGTCACCATAAATCAGGGTTGTCAAACTCATTTGTTATGAGGCCCAGATCTGACATAAATGAGACCTTGTTGGGCCGGGCCAGGCCATGTGTGTACCTATTTAAGATTAGGTAGCAGAGATATAAACTTTATAAAGGTCTTAAAGGTGCTTTCTCTGTATTTCTCTCATGGGATCCAAGGAACTGAGTAAAGGAAGCTGTGGCGCTTTCCTTCCTCAGGGGATGGGGGGGAGCCTCAGCCAATAGAAGGAAGAGAGGCTTGGCTCAGTAGCTCTGTGCGATTGAGAGAGCCTGGAAAAACAAGCTCTGCCTTCCCCCCTTCTTCCCCAAGGGAGGAGCCTCAGCCAATGGAGAGAACAGAGGTTTTGCTCTGTAGCTCCTGTGCAATTGAGCAAGCCTGGCAAAGCAAGCTGTGATGCAGAAGGAAGCAAGAGAGAGGGAGAAGGAAGCAGATGACAGCCAGTTGCTCAGGGGCCTGATAGAAGCATTCGGCCCCTGGGCTGCATGTTCGACACCCCTGCCACATGTCATCTGCGACTTGCTGATGTTTTCCACCGTAGCCGTGTTTGCCAACAGGCAGGCGGTACAGAAACTTCTTCCAAAGTGAGCCAGCTTATAGTGCAAACCTGGTCTTTTCAAAATCCATCATTTCTAAACTGATGAATCGCATTAATGCCTCTGCTCTTCCCCAAGTAATACGAGGAAACTGGTCGCTTGTGAGGATGCTCTAGGCTGATCCTCCTGCACTTAGGGGGTTGGACTAGATGACCTTGAGGGCCCCTTCCAACTCTGTGATTCTATGAGGAAAGAACCCAAATAGGGAATTTTGTATCGGGTCAGTGGTCCCACATCCAGTTCTGCTAGTAGACATTGATAGACTTATTCTCCATTAATCTGTCTGGTCCCCTTTTAAAAGCTGTCCATTCCAGCGGCCATCCCAACTAACATCCAGTGGCCACTGAGGCACCTTAAAAAGATGAGTGAGCAGCTCTGAGCATGGGTTAGTTCCCCACATTTGGTGGAAAAACTGAAAGGCATATCCTGCAGGTATCCGTGCCTCCAAGGAGTGCTCTTTCTCCATGGTGCAGGAGCTGTAGAGGGGAATGGGCCATCATCAGCAGAACAAAACTGCAGGGTCCAACCCAGAAGTCTCTTTTGACTGCTACGGTGGTTATTGTTGGTCTGTTCCTCCAGCCATTGTAAAGACTGTCTGGGCTAGCGGCTTTTGTGGCATTGTGCCCAAGAAGAAGACTGCAGATTTATACTCCCACCTTTCTCTCTGAATCAGAGTCTCAGAGTGGCTTACAATCTCCTTTATCTTCTTCCCCCACAACAAGACACCCTGTGAGGTGGGTGGGGCTGAGAGAGCTCTCCCAGAAGCTACCCTTTTCAAGGAAAACTCTGCGAGAGCTATGGCTGACCCAAGACCATTCCAGCAGCTGCAAGTGGAGGAGTGAGGAATCAAACCTGGTTCCCCCAGATAAGAGGCCGCACACTTAACCTCTACACTAAACTTCAGAAGTAGTACTCCCTTTTTGCTTGGTCTCAGATGTACCATAAGTCTTTGGCCTGTTCTCTCAAGCATGAGTAGCTGACTCATAAGAACATAAGAAGAGCCGTGTGGGATGAGACCAGGAGTCCATCTGATCCTTGGAGCATCCTGTCTCACCAAGTGACCAACTAGTTCCTCTGGAGGGTCAGCAACAGGGCATAGACCCTTATGTTTCCTCCTGGCTCCTGGATTCGGAGGTTTAGTGCCTATGAATGTGGAGCTCTTGCTCTTTCATCAAGGCTAGTGATAGACTTATACTCCATTGATCTACCTGATCCCCTTTTAAAAGCTGTTCATTCCTGTGGCCGTCACAACATCCTCTGGCAGCAATTTCCACATTTTAATCACTCTCTCTGCAAAGTGGTATTTCCTTTTTTTTTTTCCGTCCTGAACCTCCTGCCCATCGGCTTCACTGGATGCCTTCCAACAGGAACTCTAGAAGAAAAGTACATCATTTCCGAACTGGGCGAGATGGGAGACAAACTGTAACTGGCTCTTGAGGGAGAGTTTGTTGTTGTTGCTGCTAAGGAGCAAGATGGAGGAGCCCAGTTTGGATCAGGAAGAAGGCAGGGTGGCTCAGGGGCAGAGCATCCGCTTTGCATGCAGAAGGGTCCCAGGTTCAATCCTTGTTAAAAAGATCAGGTAGGAGGAGATGTGAAAGACCTTTGCCTGAGAACTGCTGCCTGTGTGAATGAACAATACTGACCTCAATGCACCGGTGGTCTGATTCAGTATAAGGCAGCTTCAGGTATCCGCATGTCCAATGTGGCTTCAGACGTACCCTTCCCCCAGGCTACTGTTTGCAAATAGCTGTTCCGCTTGAATTCAGAACTGTGGCGCATCCAAAGGAGTCTCTCTCATGCCCACATATTTGAGGATCACAAATATTCCAGTGCCTCATCAAGGTGCCTGAAAATCAATAGGAGTTGGCACGAACATTCTGAAAACGAACTCTTTTGCTTGTCGATTTGGGTGGGTAGCCGCAGGGCTTTTTTTTTGTAGCAGGAACTCCTTTGCATATTAGGCCACACACCCCTGATGTAGCCAATCCTCCAAGAGCTTATAGGCAGTGTTCCCTCTAAGCTGAGTTAGCATGAGCTAGCTCACAGATTTTTAGCCTCCAGCTCACACCTTTTTGTCTTAGCTAAAGAAAAATGGCCCCAGAACACAATAATTTATGCAGTAGCTCACAACTTTCATGCCAGTAGCTCACAAAGTAGAATTTTGGCTGACAAAACTCTGCAGCTTAGAGGGAACATTGTTTAAAGGTTCTGCTGTAAGCTCCAGAGGATTGGCTACATCCAGGGTGTGTGGCCTAATATGCAAAGGAGTTCCTGCTGCAAAAAAAAGCCCTGGGTAGTCGTGTTGGTCTGAAGCAGCAGAACGAAGTTAGAGTCCACTGGCAAGAGCAACAAAGTTTTATTTTGGGTATAAGCTTTCACGTACGTGTGGATTCTGCAGGTATCCATGCCTCCAAAGGGTGCTCTTTCTCTCTTTTACTTGTGCCCATTACTGCTGGAACACACCCTATGTAATGGTTTTACTGGTCGATCCTGGTTTTTTTTTAGTAAATAGGATTCCCCCCCCCCCACACATCTGTTTCTTCCCCACCACTCGTGGTTTTATAAATCTCTTATCAGGTTTCACCTTCAGCACTTACATCCTCAAGCATTAAAGCACCAGCTGTTTTAAACTGACCTTCAAAATAGCAGATATTTAGTCTCCCCTCACCTGTTCTCTTTTAAAGTGATTTCCCACCTCTTACATTATCTTTCTGGCTGAGTATCAAAAAAACCCCCGCAGCAGCAGAAGGGTTGGGTTGTTTTTAGAGAGCTAGCTTGGTGTAGTGGTTAAGTGCAGAGACTCTTATATGGGAGAACCAGGCTTGATTCCCCACTCATCCACTTGCACCTGCTGGAATGGCCTTGGGTCAGCCATAGCTCTCGCAGAGCTGTCCTTGAAAGGGCAGCTGCTGTGAGAGCTCCCTCAGCCCCACCCACCTCACAGGGTGTCTGTTGTGGGGGGAGAAGATAAAGGAGATTGTAAGCTGTTCTGAGATGAAGAGAGAAGGGTGAGATATAAATCTGCGGTCTTGTTCTTCTTTTCCCTGGGGAGCCTCAAAGTGACTTACAATCACCTTCCTTTCCTCTCCCCACAACAGGTACCTTGTGAGATAGTTGGGGGTGAGAGAGTTCGGAGAGAATTGGGACTAGCCCAAAGTCACCCAGCAGGCTTCAGATGGAGGAAGAGTCTGGAGTCAAACCCCATTCTCCAGACCAGAGTCCACCACTCTCAACCACTGCACCAAACTGCCTCTCCCCACAGTAGGCACCTTGTGAGGCAGGCAGGGCTGAGAGAGTTCTGTGGGGAATCAAACCTGGTTCTCCAGACGAGAGTCAGCCACTCTTAACCACTACGCCATAGTGGCTTCTAATCATGCTTTTAAACATGGACACACCCTAGACATTCCCCACCTGCAATAAAGCCACATGGGGCGAAATCCATATCTAGTAACACTTTTAGGAGCCCCGTGACGCAGAGTGATAAAGCTGCAGTACTGCAGTCCTAAGCTGTGCTCACAACCTGAAGCTGAGTTCAGGTAGCCGGCTCGAGGTTGACTTAGCCTTCCATCCTTCCGAGGTCGGTAAAATGAGGACCCAGCTTGCTGGGGGGAAGATGTAGATGACTGGGGAAGGCAATGGCAAACCACCCTGTAAAAAGTCTGCCATGAAAATGTTGTGAAAGCAACGTCACCCCAGAGTCGGAAACGACTGGTGCTTGCACAGGGGACCTTTCCTTTTCCAGTAACACTTTGTTATTATTTTGGAGCTCCCAAACTATTCATTCTCTCTCTCTCTCTCTCTCTCTCTCTCTCTCTGAGTCAAAAGCCATTTTGGAATATTTCCAATTTCTCCAGCTATGGCCAGTTAGGTTCTGATTCCCTGAAGTGTGGGATGTCTCAGTTCACCAAGTTTTCACATCCTTCCAGGGTTTTGTTTGGGTTTTTGTAGAAAAAGCCCAGCAGGAACTCATTTGCATATTAGGCCATACCACCCCTGACACCAAGCCAGACGGAACCGGGTTCCTGCTAAGAAAACCCCTCCTGCATCCTTAAGTGATTCTGCTGTATAACAGGCAGGCTGTCTTTATGAGGTGCAGAATCCATCTCCGTGTCTGTTGCATACTCTGGGTGTCTTCCATACATTCAACATGCTGGATGCTTTAAGTCTGCCATCTTTCCTGCTTGGAGCTACCCATCTCTGCTGGGGGGAAAGGCATATGCATAGGCATGCAGTAAACGTAGATTTTGCTGCAAGTTCATGGTCAGCGTGCTGTGTATTCTTGGTGCTTCGGGGGGGGGCAACAGTGGGAGGGCTTTTGGAGTTCTGGTTCCTCTGGAGGACCCCCTGATGGCACCTGGGTTCTGGCTGCTGTGTGACACAGAGTATTAGACTGAACTGATCCAACATGGCTTCGAGAGCCAGTTTGGTGTAGTGGTTAAATGTGCGGACTCTTATCTGAGAGAACCGGGTTTGATTCCCCACTCCTCCACTTGCAGCTGCTGGAATGGTCTTGGGTCAGCCATAGCTCTGGCAGAGGTTGTCCTTGAAAGGGCAGCTGCTGTGAGAGCCCTCTCAGCCCACTCACCTCCCAGGGTGTCTGTTGTGGGGGAGGAAGATAAAGGAGATTGTGAGCTGCTCTGAGACTCTGAGTGGAGGGCGGGATATAAATCCAGTATCATCTTCATCTTCTTCTTATGTCCTTATCTCATTTCCTTAGAGGCCCACTCCAAAATGGAAATGGGGAGCTTGGGCAATCAGTTCCAACCGCCCCCCCCCCCCCCATATCCCTAAAGTTTCATTTTCTTCCCAGCTCTTCTGCCTCTAGTTGGCGGCTGGGGAGGGCGGGGAGAGACAGCATCTGTCAGCGGTCTGGTTTCCCTGTCAGGGCTTCCACCGTTCTGTCCCCTGCTATGAATCAACTGAGCTCCCGGTGTGTATGAGATGGAGCTCGTAGTGGGTGTGAGAATTTGCCCTTCTGAAACCTTCAGGGGATTAATTTTGAACTGCAGCAGGAGAAAGTTGGTTTCGGCACTGTCGCTTGCAAGGAAAGTGATGAAAAGTCTGCGGGCAGAGGCTTTTGATATTAACCAGAAAGGAGGCAGATCAAGGTTTCCGAAGAAACAAGCAGGGACTCCCGAAAACTCCTACCCTGCCACAAATTTTGTTAGTCTTTAAGGCGCCACTGGACTCTTGCTCTATTCTGAAGCCGGTCTCCGCCTTCGTGGCACGTTTCCCTACTCCACTCCCTTGCCATATCAGCTAGACCTAATGGCATGGATCAACTGAAGTGTTTCTGCAAATGGAAGGATTTCTATCTTGCCTTTACGGGCAGGCATTCAACCATTGCTGCGCCAACTGCACTGGCTACCTATTGAGTACTGGACCCGCTTTGAGGTTTTGGTACTGACATTTAAAGCCTTATGCGGTCTGGGATACCTGAGGAACCACCTTTCCCCATATACACCCCAGAGGTTGTTGCGATCAGCTACGCAACACCTCCTGACCACCTCTGGTCCTGAGGACGTCCAACTTGCCTCAACCAGGACCAGGGCCTTTTCAGCCCTGGCCCCTGCCTGGTGGAATCAGCTCCCTGTGGAGATCCGGGCCTTACCTGAATTACTGCCATTCGTAGAGGCTGCAAGACGGAGTTGTTCTGCCAGGGCTATGGTTGAGGCGTCCTATTATTCCTTCATTTGGCCTCCCTTGTGGTGACATCATGCTTTGTTACAGTGCTATCCTATTGTTATTACCATCGTTTAAGGTAGGCCTACAACTGGTTGTTGATGTGCTGTGTCCGTGGGCACAGCATATTGGATCAGGCCAGTGGCCCATTCAGTCTAATACTCTGTGTCACACAGCAGCCAGGACCCAGGTGCCATCAGGGGGTCCTCCAGAGGGACCAGAACTCCAAAAGCCCTCCCACTGTCCCCCCCCCCGAAGCACCAAGAATACACAGCACGCTGGCCATGAACTTGCAGCAAAATCAATGTTTACTGCATGCATATGCATATGCCTTTCCCCCCAGCAGAGATGGGTAGCTCCAAGCAGGAAAGATGGCAGACTTAAAGCATCCAGCATGTTGAATGTATGGAAGACACCCAGAGTATGCATCAATGAACAATATTGCTTTTACTGTTAATTTTAAATTGGTGTTTTAACTTTGATAAGTAGGTTTTTGTTGTTATTTTTATATGTTGTGATCCGCCTTGAGCCCGTTTACGGGAAAAGGTGGAATATAATCCTATTAAATGAATAAAATAAATAAATAAAGTATGACATTTTTGTGTCCCCCCCCCCCGCCTGCTCTGGGGCCCCTGTCCCCCATGAGCAGAATTTTGGGGGTTCATTTTGAACTGCAGCAGGAGAGGGAGAAATGAGAAAGTTGTCAGTAAGTCAGTCAGTTTATTTACAGTCACAGACCAAGTAAGTCATATTCCACAGGTGGGAAGGCTTCTCACTGCAAAAAAAGTTCAACTGATCTGAGCCAAAACGTTTCCCACCGTTGCCTAGCAGAAAGTCAGGCTTAGAAGTATTTTTGGTAAACACAGATAACTCGAGGTGCACCGCTGTATGTTGTTTTCATTGCAAAACCTTCCTTGGTTTTTGCTACGTTTGTTCTATTATATTTAGTTTTGATTCCACTGGCTACCTGGGTTACCTGTGTTTTCAGGGTTGTTTTACACATGTGAAGAAGGGAGGTGCGTCCTTTCTTCTTCAAAATAGCTGGTTTTGAGATCACAGCACTCTACCTTGCCCACAGTGTCTGTGTTTTAGTGCTTTGGTCTATACAAGGGGTCCCCAACGTGGTGCCCGCTGACACCTTCCTGGCACCCACCAGTTGTTTTTAGAAAGTAGGTGGGGCCATGGGTGGAATTCTAGCAGGAGCTCCTTTGCATATTAGGCCACACACCCTGA